>NC_143550.1:95214090-95368484 GCF_054136105.1 Typopeltis vanoorti | reverse complement strand
ACCCACCTTAGCCCAGACCTGAAGATACTTTCAGGCACAAACTTTGTTTGCTCACACTTGGATAAAGGATTAAACTAATTTTATTATACTCTAACCAAGTGAAAAATAAACTTTCGACATTTAACTCCTACTTGATTTACTATTCGGACTCTAGGTATACAGTCAGCCATCACCTCCTGCAAACGTGCCTTAACCACCTCCCATGCACTATCAACATCCAGCACTTGCAGTTTTACATGCCAGGGCCCTGAACCAAGCAATCTCCTAAGCCTAATCCTAAGCCATACTTGCCAGCCCAGCAATTTCACATGTACCCTGTCTTAATTGAAAATTCCACACACTTAGCCACCTCCTAGGTCATTATGATCACTCTCACCAATTGGTGGCAACGTGGTCATATTCATTACAGTCAAATTCTCAGATACAATTACTAGGTCAAGCACTCTCAAACCCGCTAGTGTTTTCCATTACATGCTGTCTCAGATAGTTATCCCATAATAACTGCATAAAATCCAATTCCTTCCTCCCATGTGTCCTTTCCTCTTTCCAATCAATGTTACCATAGTTGAAATACCCCATAATAATTACCCTCCTTCCACTCATTGCATCTATTTGCTTATGCATACTATCTCCACCATCTATTCCATCACCTGGTCTATAATAGCACCCAACTGTATATTTTGTTCTGCTAGTCTCAATCTCACACCAAATAGCCTCAAACGTGCTCTTTTCTTTATCTTGCAGTTCAACTTCTATTCTCCTTGGCTGCAGTTCATCAGCTATCATCAATAACACTCCCCCCCCCCATTTTATTCTCTCTGTCCCTCCTGAACACACTATACCCATCACATTCTATCCCACTAGCTATATCATCTTCTGTCAGCCATGTTTCAAATGCCAATAACCTGTGGCCAGGAAGAGCCAACCAAGGCCAAAAATTCTTCCTTCTTGTTCCTAATTAGTCCCACCCCTATCTTGATGCCTTATACTAACTATCCCATTCTGATTTGTTGTCCTTCGTACTAGCTTGGGCATATTATACACATTCTTACACTCAACTGCCTCCCTGATGTCTGCATATCCCCCCCCCCCCTTAATAACTCTAGTTTCTCTGATACTGCACATCCACTTTCACTTCATTCAACAACACTTTTTCCAGTCTCAGCACACCAAATCCATTCAGATGCAAATCATCCATCTTGTATAAATCCTTTCGCCCATCAAACTCACTCCACACATCCACAAACTCCACACCACTCCTCCTGAATAACCTGCACATAGAGTCATTTACAATTATGGCCCTCCTTCTCAACTCTTCACTGTCATACCGTGGCAACAGACTCACTATCTTAACTCTCTGACTCTTTTCTTTTGCTACCTCTAGTAATTCCTCCAAGTCCTCTCTCATAGCAATTTTTTCTCCTTTTAAATCATTCATTCCTGCCACTACTATCGTTTCTTTCACCCTCTACTTTTGTGCTCTAATAGACTCACTTACATCCTTAATTTTCGCACCCAGTAAGTAACAATTTTGTCAAACTCTCATCTATTACACCTCTTACTAATGAATCACCGTACAACACTAGCTCCTTCATTTTTCTTACACTCTCAATCATACTCTTATTTTTCTTATCACACATTTGCTTCTTTCCGTTAGCTGATGCGCTCGGTAAACAATTTTGCAATCACTCCAGCTGCCGTTTTGCCCTATGTATCACTCCGTGCAACCATGCGATCTCCCTAATTGCAACTAACTCTTCATTTTTTTTCGTTATTCTCTCGCTCTGTATTTTTACTTTCACTCTCACTTTCGACATTGCTCTCAATGCTATCTGGTACTACATCGTAAATTCCTATCATATCACTATTTTCTATCACATTCTGGCTTTTATCAACGACATCAATCCCATGACCTGAGACACACTTCAAATCCTCACTTTCCTTACACTTTCCCACCACTATCATTATTGAACCAAGCTCCAGCCACTCTTGGAAAAGCATACATCCCAGAGACGTTATACTGAACAAACTCCCTTAAGTTAAAATTTTTAAACAAAGACGGCGATGATTTGGATACCATTGTCCTTCTTCTCATTGGTGCCATGTGCTACGCTATCTATCATATCTTATCAAAATCAAGATAGCCCTGTCACATTTTAGTGCTAATAATGTTGCCTACAGTTGACTTCCTACCACTGGAGAGATCACTGATATGGAATTCTATTGATAACACACCTTTTTGGAGTTTGCAGATTTTTCTCCTCATACCACTGACAGTTCAGGACTGTATATAACAGTACAAATGAATACATCAGTATATTTCATTCTAAAACAGAGGTACCAAATACTTATTTCAATATAGCGTATAGTGAATACATGCAAGAAAACCAAAGCTTATACTAAATTCATACATATGGACACCTTTTGATTTTATCAATGAAAATATGAAAAACAGAGTTCAGAAATGAATTCAAGTCCATATTCAAAATTTTGCATCCTTCAAGAAAATAACCATTTGTGAACTCATTATGTTTTGCATTTGATGCTTCCATGTGGTAATTTCAATTTTACATTTTCCAAGGAGAGTGCACCCTAGAGTTGTTTGTGTGCAAAATATATTTCAGTAAGTAAATTCCCACTGTTGCCCTCATGAATTGCTGATTGTGATAGAGAATTCTACCCATGTTGGAAATTGTCACTGTTTTAATTAAATGAAAGAGTGATGACAGATTGAGTTAGATCTGCTGTTGGCAGAAACACTAATTTCTTTCTTACTTCTGCTCATTTCCAAATCTAGGTAATTTCTGATCATCACTCCTGATTACTGGACTTATAAATGAATCAAATTATTCAGCAACACAACAATTTTAGGTGTAAATTCACAAGGAAGCATTTATACACACACATATATATAGGATCCTCTGTAGATCAGTCAGTTTTAATGCACTTTCCTTGAAAATGATTGGAATCGAATCCTGAATAGAGTAGAGTGAAGAAACTTTATCAGAGCCTTTACTGAAGGTGAGTTAGCTAGTCTTATATGGAGGAGACAGGACAAACAGGAAAACTGGCTAGAAGAACATCAAAGTGGTTCTGTTGAGCAGCATCCATGGAACTACCTATAAAATTATAATGCAGAAACAGAATCCATTAGAAAGCAAATGTAAGGAATCTGTGAGAAAGGAGATCATTTATTAAGCAAAAGACCTCCTAGAGAGATTTTGGGTGCACTACCCCAAATGTGAGAAAAATATTCTAGGTAGGACAGATTTAGGATTTACAAAAGTAAATCCTAAAAACAAAAGTTGTGCAGAGAGAAGTACACACGCATGGACAAAACATTAGCGATACCTACCTAATAGCATGTCTGCCCTCCTCTAACATGAATAACAGCCTGTGCTCTCCGAGGCATTAACCCCACCAGATACTAGAGGGTTGCTGGAGGTAACTCCAGCCATGCCTGTTGTAGCATTGTCCACAACTGTAATCTCAGATGTCAGACCTGGATACATGGATCTCATGTCTCGCTCTACAGCATCCCAGAGAGATTTGATCGGATTTAAATCCAGAGACCTTGAGGACCACTGGATGGTCCTAAACTCAGATGAGTGTTCCTTGAGCCATGCCTGGGGTGGTTGCAGCCTGGTGGGGTGGCACACTGTGCTGCTGAAACAAACCCTCAGCTACAGGATGCACGAAGGCCATGAAAGTGTGTAGGTGGTCAGCCAGCACATTCGGGTAGCTCACAGAATTTAAGGACCTCTCCAGCCCCAAACCATCACAGAGCTACTACCTCTTTGCACAGAGCCAACATGGCATGACAGGGCCATGGCCTGCTGTCAACACCACACCTTCACCCTCCCATCAGCTTGGTACAACTTACAATGGAATTCATCAGACTGCATGACTCTGGTCCACTCTGTAGAGGTCCAGTTTTGCTGATCCTGACACCAGGCAAGGTGCAATGCCTGATGACAAGCTGTCACCAGTGGTACATGATTAGGGCTTCGGCTCCCATAGACCATGGTATGCAGGATACGCTGTACTGCCCGCTCGCTGATGCTGCTTGGACTTCCTACATCGAAATTGGATGTGATTTGTGCTGCCATTGCCCTGCAGTTGGTCTGTATGAGCCTGATGGTCTATGTTGACCCAGGTCATCAATGGCATGTGGTTGGCCACAACTTGTTTGCTGGGTGCTGGTACGTCTGTTGATGGTATAGTCATGGTAGACCCTTGATATGCTTGCCCTTGAGAACCCTAAGGTTCTAACCACTTGGGTAATAGAATGACCCATCTGTCTTGCACTGATAATACATCCACAATCAAAGTCACTAAGATAACCACATTTATCCATGTTCATCAATTGCAATATACCATTGGGAAGTCCCAATGCCTGCCTATTTACTATCTGCATTTGGTTTGGGTATGTTTCATTCTGTGTGGAAGTTTGCCAGTGTCAACTTTCCATCATCCCTATCTCTAATGCTTTGTTCACTGAAAAAAAAAAAGAATTTTGGAGGCTGACAATACGGATCTCATGGTGTGTGCTAAGATAGGTTAAATGTGAAAATTAACAGAAGAAAAGAAAAATTGACCTTGATAACTGGAATATCAAAAGTAAGGAGAGGTGAAGTATGACTGGTCATCCAAGATATAAGACGAAATTCTGTTTCGATAACATTGAGATTCACTCAATTATCTTCACCCTACTGGAGAATGACAAGAAGATCAGTTCATGGTTACAGAACAAAATAGAAAAGGCTATAGATAAGATAATGGTTTTAGAAGATCTTGAAGTTTGAATTATATAAGCACTACAAGGTTTCTCAAATGAAGAAGATGAGTGGAGTGCATTGTCATCAGCAAAACTTTGGCAGAATTTGAGGTTAGTGAGAGAAGGTCAGTGATGAGAGGAACAGTGCAAGTAAAGATCGAGCCCTGTGGTACCCCTAGAATCATTATCATCATCCTTTCAGGGATTTAGACCAAAATGGATGCTGTGTTCTGGTTCATTCTGTCTTTACCTTAGTTGTCCTTGATTTCTATGTCTCTATGCAGATTTGGGATTTGAAGATGTGCAGAAAAGTAGTGTTTAGAAAAAAAAATTTTTTTTTTTGGAGGCTGACAACACTATGGATATTATGATGTGTTGTGCCAGGATGAGAAGAAACACAGTGACCACAAAGAGAAAGTTGTCAATCAAGTCACAAAAGGCAGAAAGTAGACCACCAGATGGCATCTTGTGGTCTACTTGATCTCCATAATTGCCAAACTTGATCAAATGCCTTGGAAACGTCAAGAACACACACCAGTTTCTCCAAACTTTTCCACGAATGGTATCTAAAGGCATGTAAGATTAGTTAAGAGATCTGCTATGGAAAGTGTTACTGATAACCATTATGGATTCCATAATGGTTATCAATAATTAATTGGTGGATTTTCAAGTAGTGAAGAAGTTGGCCATTAATAATATTCTCTATCACTTTCAAGAATATTATGGTGAAGAAAATGAGATAATAATTTAAAAGCTGACTTTTAAATTCCTTTTTTGGATACTGGTGATAAAAGCTTGCTTCTATGCTATTGTGTGCATAAGAGACTAAAAAGATTGAGCAGGAGGCAAGCTTCTTTCGTATCTAGTCTTCACTTGGTTTGGATTCACTGCTTTAGATTTGTTGTTGCTGATTTTTAACAGCTGTTATTAGGTATAGACAGAGGAAGGACAAGGACTGTTTAAGTTATTTGGTTAGAGGGTATTTGGAATGGAAGGATGAAAACAGTAATTAGAGACCAAGGAAAAGAGGTGAAGAAATCCTAGAGATCATCATAATTGGTATCATCACAGAGTAATAGACTGGCTGAGAGAAGGTTAATCTGTAGAAAAGGAAATGTGGACAAGGTTATGGTTGGAGATGTAGAGGAAAGCTAATATCTACAATGTATTTGGAGGGAAAGCTCGATAAGAGAAGGGCCAGAGCAGTAGGAAAATGATGGGGATTTTCATAGCAATGCCTTTCTGCATATACTCTCTCCTCTCTCACATAAGTTGTAATTAATTAACACTTTCCATCCTCCCTTCCCAATGGAAGACATGATTAAATTTTACATCATTATTAGATGCTTAACAGGACATGAGTGGTAGGAAAACTATGGAGATTATCATAATAATTTCCTTCTGCATATACACTCCTCCTCCTCCTTTCTCATATCAGCTGTAATTAACACTTCCTAACCTCCCTTCTCAATGGAAGACATGATTAAATTTTATCATGATATGTTAAAAGATTATGGTTTTAGACAAGCATGTTAAACATATTATAATATTTTAAATAATGGCTTCAAACATGTAAGAGAAAACTAAATAGAACTTATTACTCCTATATGTTTTGCTCAATATATCATGAACTTCATTCAGGGAGAAGGCAGGAGAAATGGCTACAACAATAAAATTATGAATATAAGAATCAGTCATACGACATGCATACACTTCCATGTGTCTCAGTTGCAGCTGTACAAGTAGGAAGAAACACTATTAGAGTTCCAGAAAAGTAAGTATAGTTGAGTAATTTAAAATACAGTACCTTAAAATTTTACAAACAATTAATAGCAATAACTTCCCAAAACTTAGAGATAGGCACACAGTATATTCAATTAAGTTTAGGACAGAGCTGTGGACTTCACACGATTCAAGACACAGATGATCAAATTTGAACCTACCGTAGTGCAGCATCTTGGTTTGGTTCTGTGTCTAGTGCCAATGGTATGAGAAGTAGGGCCCAAACCTTCTGATTCCAGAAATCTTATATAATCTCGATGTTCTGGATTCTAATTGTAGAAGAACTAGTTCTGTTTCAGTGTGATAATATATTGCAAATATATCATCCACAAAATGTAGCCAAATTGTTCAGCAACCACCCAGCTCTGTTCATGACTGGGTCATAAATTTAACAAACCGATCTTTTACCGGGGATGAATTAAGTGTATTGTCAAAAGGTTTTGAAGTAACACATTGACTGCCTTATTTAGACTTTATGGTAGGTGTAGAAAAAGGCATCAGGGAATTACATAAAGATCACACTAACAAACTGCAGTTTGCAATTGAACAGATTTTGTATAAAACTCCTCCTTTGAATATTATATTACAAGCTCTCCAAACTTTACACTGAAATAATAACATTGTTATACAAAATCTTACAAAGGAAATGCAATGGATATGATGGATACCACTAATTATAATCACAAACAATGTTTTACTGTGAGATAGATCTACGTAAAGCCAGCTAAACAAATTATTAGATGAAACATATTCTTTAGATGCTAATACTATTGAAAAGTTGCACATTCATCATGCTTGTCCCCCACATTTTTATGGCCATTCTAAAGTGTACAAATCTGATTATCATTACATCCAATAGTTGATTTCATGGGATCTCCTACTTATTTTTTGGCAAAATATCTTTCAATACTTCTATGAAACTTTATTGAAAAAACCACCTCTTATATCAAAAATAGATTTGATCTCAAAGAAAAAAATTAAAGATCTTCATCTTCAAGCATTTGAGATGATGGTTTCTTTTGATGTAGTTTCTTTATTTACAAATATACCACTTCAAGAACTCTACAACTTTTACAAAAAGATTTCCCTGTTGCAATCTAGTCTTACTCTAAAATAGAACTACTTCAATTTTGGGACAAATTAACTCCTTATACACTTACATGAATTCACTATTAAGTGTAAATCAGTTGTCCCTTTTTTGGATATTCTAACACACACACTGTACCTCTACGGGTAATACTGAATTCTTTCTTTATAGGAAGCCATCCTTTACAGGCAGATAGGCGAGTGACCAAGATGATAGTAGATCTATGGAATGAACCTTATGAGAACAGGTTGAAGATTTGTGGGTTGCAGAAATTGGTTGATAGGCGGAAAAGGGGTGATATGATTGAGACATAGAAACCTTTCAGTAATTTGAATAAGATTAATTCAGAGGATATTTTATTATTACAGACTCCTTGGAGTTGCCCGTAATAATAATATATTCATGCATCGTTACATCATCATTCTTCTGAAAAAGTATGCACTATCAAAAGCCTTGTGCACTGAGCATGCATTATTTGTTCTTCTGAATCTCTTCTATTAGAAGAATTAAATAAAATAAAACTCACTCTATTACTTAATGGATACAGTGAAACCTTGATACAGAAAAATAATTGATTGTCATTTCTCTCTCTCCCTCCCAGATTGCAATCTAGCATTAAAAAAGATCTGCACAGCCTATCTTAAAAGAACTTCTTAACAAATAGCAAGGACTCTTTACAGATATAATCCATTTACCACTTTCAAACCAACCCAGAAGTTGTCTTCTTTCCTACCACCTATCAAAGATAAACAGGGTAGCCCATAAGTCACAAAGGGATTTAAACATTTAGTACCTTTTTTATTTATTAAAAAACCTTTTTTTATTTATTTATTAAAAAAAAAAAATTTTTTTTTGAAATACAGATCCTGGAGATTTTTTTTTTTTTTTATTAGTAATGAGTTAATCACATTTTAAATCCCTTCATGACTTATGGGTCACCATGTATTATCACCTTTATCCTTGTCTGGTGTTTATCAAATACCCTGTTCTTGTCATCTTTGCTACTTTGGGCAAACTGGCTATTCTGCTACAATTAGAATCTAAGAACATCAAGCTTATATAAGATTTCTGGAATCAGACAGTTCAGGCCTTGCTTCTCATGCCATTGACACCGACATAGAATTCAATGGAACCAAACAAAGATGCTGCACTTCAATAGGTTCAAATTTGATCGTCTATTTCTTGAATCATGTGACCACTGTCCTAAACTTAATCAAATAGATTGTATGCCTATCTCTAAGTTTTGGGAAGTGATTGCTATTAATTGTTTGCAAAATTTAATTTAATTTTTTATTTATTGTTTTAAATTATACAACTATACTTCTCTGGAAATCTAATAGCATTTCTTCCTACTTGTATAGCTGCAACTGAGACATATGGAAGTATGCACATGCTCTAAGACTCATGTGATAATTTAAATGTTGTAGCCAATTCTGCCTTCTACCTGAATGAAGCTCATGATATATTCAACAAAATATACAGGAGTGATAAATTCTATTTAGTTTTCTCTTATATGTGTGAAGCCATTATTTAAAATATTTTACTAAATTTTATATCCAAGATCACCTCTTATGAGAAAAATGTACAGGTCTGAACTGAGCTTCTGAAAACTATTGGGAACATTATAATTTTGTACAGATCAACATTAATTCACACTTTCTTTTTAAGGCAAAAACTAACAAAATCAGTCAATGGTTCTTTCAAAATAGAAAACAATGTTTCAATAGCATATATTAGTCATACAGATATGTGATCATATTTTCTTGTACACCATTAAAAACTGGTTATCATTTTGAAATTTGAAAAACATGTTAGCTGGAACATCTATCTATCTATCTATCTATCTCAATGGCTTTAACAGGCCTTTAAGGCCCACAACCCTCCAAGCATGCTTGTATTTCGTAACCGAAATATGAGAATAGAATGGTCATCCCTATGCCTCGAAGTATTCATGGCTGTATCCCTGTGTGTTCACGGGGCCGGTTTGCCTGCTTGCGGGATGAAAAACCCCAGATAAACTGGGGAGAAAAACCCTGCTGTCCACGCCCAAGACCGGCTAACTTGGCTACGGCTGAGGAAGATCCTTCAGCTCCTCACATCGTCGACGGGAATCGAACCTAGGACACTCCTTCCCCAGTCATATGGTTGCGAAGCACAAAGCCACTAGGCTAACCGTGCGGACTAGCTGGAACATGGATAGTTTAAATCTCTTATAGTTTTACTTTTTGAATTGCTTTACCACATAATGTCCTTGAAGGAAAAAGCACTTTCTATTTCATTATTCCTCTATAACCTGAGAGTGAAGACAATGCATACACAGTCCGGGTTTTGTTAATAACACTGATGCATCTCCACCTTTTTTAAAATGGTATGGAATGAGTAATGATTTTCAACTGATTACACAAGATTAAAATTAATTCAAATCACTGAAAGAGGCCCACCTGTAACATGAGAGCAATTATCACTGATATTGCCACACAAGCTGCCCTACATCTCTCATCACTATGAGTTGCACGACAAATTCTGACAGAATTGGATACCACTTCTTCTAAATCATGGAAATGGGGGATTCCTGGAAGCATGGAAATGAATTTTGTTGATGAGTAGTGATTTTATATAACTGGACAATAAAATTTTATTATTATTTAAAATCTAAAAGGAACAATATGAGTGTAGGCTAAGGGCATGAAGAAGTGGTGAGCTGAATTGCAGTTTATAGTTTCAGCTATGATAATAGCTGAAATAATGGTTGGAAAGGTCTGGTTTCAAATCTCACATATGACACAAAGAACATTTATAAGATTTTTTCAACTGCAGGCGAGTTAGTCATTCTCATATTTTTTTTCATAGGCACTTGGGATTCCTTTTCAGAATCCCTTCAAAACAAGCAAACCAGACAGCTGAATACAAACAACCAAAGCTCAGAGATATAACACTCATCTTATGAATCAAGTGGTTGCAACAGATATGATAACTGTAACTGTTATCATATGAAATGGATGAAATGGTTGCACTAATTGCATCTGTGCACCCAGAGATTGTCGGAATAAGTGAGACATGGTTAGATGAGGATGACATCCTGACAGGAATAGAGATGGAAAGGTATGATGTGTTTCGTGAGGATAGAAGGGGTAAAAAGGGAGGGGGAGTGCTATTGATGATAGAGAAAGAGTTATGTCCATACAAGGTAGAGATGCAAGGGGGAAATGGGGCCAGTGGTTTTGAGGCAGTATGGTGTGAGATAAAATGAATAGAATCAAATACTTGGTGGGATGTTGTTATAGACCTGGGAATGTGGATGGTGGTGATAGTGAAATGTATGGTCAAATAAGCCAAGCAAATAAGAAAAGGGTGATCATTATGGGTGATTTTAATTATGGCAATATAGACTGGAATGAAGAGATAGCAACTGGAAGTAAAGAAAATGAGTTTCTTGAGTTTTTGAGGGATAACTACCTCAGACAGTATGTAACAGAGGGCACAAGAGGATTAAGGGTCTTGGATTTGGTCATCTAATCGGAGGATGTAATTATCAATGAGGTATCAAATCATCCACCAATTGGTGAAAGTGACATGAGGTGATTACTTGGGTGGTTGCCAGCAGTGCAAGTACGCCTGTGAAAAAAGGGTATATGTGGAACTACAAGGGGGGTGATTATGAAGAGCTCAGGAGACAGCTTGCAGGTGTAGCATGGAATGAGGAGTTAGCTGGAAAAGAGATCAATGCAGCTTGGGGGATTTTCAAAAAATATTTAGTGGATGCAATGTCTAAATGTATACCACGGGTGAGAAGGTTAAATAAGTTAGGTGTGAGATGGATGAATAAAGAGATTAAGCATGCAATACAGAGAAAAAGGGCATTGTGGAGGCAGCATAAGAGAAGTGGAAGTAACCAATTTCATGAGTTCTACAAAGACCAGGCAAGGAGAGTGACTTGGTTGGTGAGAGTAGCTAAAGAGAGGTATGAACAGCAGTTAGCTAATGAAGCTAAAAAGAATCCTAGGGAGTTCTTTCGATATGTAGCCAGCAAAAGAAAGAATGATTATGGAAGGATGACATTGATTGGAGGAAATGGTATAAAGACAGCTGTTGCAGAATGTGTGGTGGAGATACTTAATGAGCAGTTCATAAAGATCTTTCAATCTTGTGAATGTGACTTCATGGAGAGATTAAGAGCAGTTGATGATGGGGAGGAGAGACTGACTGTAAGTGAGCAAGAGGTGTTTGGGGAGTTGAGTAAACTAGATGTAAATAAGGCTGTGGGACTTGATAATATATCACCGCGTATTCTGAAGGAATGTGCCAGAGAGTTGACACCTGCCTTGACATATTTTTTTAATACGAGTCTTGCACTTGGTCAAGTCCCTAAAGAGTGGAAGGAGGGCAAGATTGTGCCACTTCATAAAGGAGGTGATCGAACTCAAGCATCAAACTATAGGCCTATCTGTGTGTCAGGTATTGTGGTTAAGTTGTTGGAGAAGCTTGTGAGAACTAGGATCCAGAGTTGGGTTGACAACAATGGTATAATCTTTGATGGACAGCATGGATTTGCTAAAGGTCGTGTTTTAGTAATCTACTTACTTATTACAATAAAGTGACTGCTTCCTTGGACAGAGGAGAAGGATACACAGTAATATACTTGGATTTCGCAAAAGCTTTTGATAGAGTACCTCATGATAAGTTGACAGTCAAACTAGCGCAGATGTGGTTGGACATTAGATTAGTGCATTGGATTGGAGACTGGCTATCTGATAGGTATCAACAAGTTGTGTATGGGGGTGCAATATCCAGGAAAAGGAAAGTCACTAGTGGAGTGCCTCAGGGATCTGTTTTAGGGCCATTACTATTTAACTTGTATATTAATGATATTGGCGAAGATTTGGATGGAGATATTCAGTTGTTTGCAGATGATGCAAAGTTGGGACGAACCATAAAGAGTAGTGAAGATGTTGTGGCCTTGCAAGAAGACTTGAATAAATTGAGTTATTGGGCAAGCAAATGGGGATGTGAGTTCAATGTTGCAAAATGTAAGGTTTTAAAATTTGGAAAACAAAGATGGGATGCAGAATTTATGCTTGGTGAGAATATATTGTTGGACGTAGAGGAAATAAGAGATCTGGGAGTGATAGTGGATAAGGATCTAAAATTTAGGGGTCACATCGCCAAAATTGTGAAGACAACACAAAGACTTCTGGGAATGATGAGGAGGACACTGACGTGTAGAAGTAGGGAGATTCTTGTTCCATTGTATAAGGCTTTGATTAGGCCACACATGGACTTTTGTGCCCAGATTTGGTCACCTGGTTTTCAGAAGGATGAAGAGATGTTGGAAAGGGTCCAAAGGCGACTGACTAAGGTAGTTTCTGACCTCTGGAATGTCGAGTATGAGGAAAGATTGAAAAGATGTAATTTGCAGAGACTAGTGGAGAGAAGGAAGAGGGGAGATATGATAGAGACCTACAAGTTGGTAAGGGGTTGCTATAGGATCAATGGTGGAGAAGTTCTACAGCGAATAGTGGGAGATCAGGGGAGAACCAGAGGTCATCTCTGGAAACTGTATAAAGAGGGTGTGAGTAGGGGAGTGAGAGGCAGGTTTTTTTTGTGCAGAGTTGTGAATGATTGGAATGCCTTGCCTGAGAGTGTGGTGTCTGCAGGGAGTGTTTAAGACCCGGTATGATGAGATGTGTGTGAGATAGAAGGAGCTCCTAGATGAGTCTTTGACTCCATGAGGTCTTGTTTAATAATAATAATAATAAGTAACTGAAAAGATCAATCCAAGCATGCAGATCTGCTGTTTCCTCCAGAAGATCTGCATGCATAGTGTGCCATAACTGAATAAAACTCAGTCATAAAAAAACATCTCATTTGACAAATTTTGCTCACAATTTACTGGATGAGAGGATGATTCAGATCAGAACCAGGAACTCTATTCTAGTAAAAAAGCATTAATATCAATGAAATAAAGAGCCAAAAGGCTTCACTAATGTGGGATTAAGTATCCCCTTAATTTAAATATGCATTAATATCAATGGGGTGCTTAAGGGTCAAAGCTGTATAACTGAGAGGAGACCTCCACATAGCCTTTAAAGGAATGCGGAGAACCGACCAGGGTTTCTGACCTAATGTCCAATCCTCACCTTCTCGTGGTGCACCCTGTTGGGTATCTTCTTGGATACTGAACGAACGAGGATGGGCTGACAATTTCAGATTTAGCCGACCAAATTGTATTCTTATTAGTTAAACCAAAATAAAAAATTACAGTACAACATGACAAAATTTCATGCCGGCTGGGGCGTCGCCCGGTTAAACAAGACCCCCGTTGTTTTCGCCAGGGAACCAGGGTGAACAGCGAAAAGTCAGCTACTGGAACAAATCTGAAAACAAACCCCAACTCAACATCACCAGAGTTAAAGATCGGTACTATCAACATAAGAAGCCTGAATGGCAAAGAAATGGAGCTAGCTGAGGAATTAGATAAGTACCAGATCGACATAATAGGGGTGACCGAAACAAAAAAGACCAAAACTGGCGAGATCTTTCTGAGCAATAAATACAAAATGTTATATTCAGGCAATGACAATTAAGGAAAAGAAGGAGTAGCCATAGTATTCAACACAAAATACGAGGCTAATCTTCATGAATGGCAGCCAGTCATGTGGGCAAATATGAGAATGGGGAACTGGACAATGAGAGTTATTTGTGCCTATGGTCCCACAGAAGGTTCTACTAAGGTAGAAGTGGAGGAATTTTTTGAGGCTTTAGAAAAAGCAACTGACACAATGAAAAAGGAAACGTTAGTCCTTGTTGGGGATCTAAATAGCAGAGTAGGAAATGATTGTCAGACATACAAAAATATATTGGAAAAATTTGGAGAAAAGAACAAACCTAATAATAATGGCATATACCTGTTGGATTTCTGCTCAGGACATGGACTGGTTATTACTAACACCATGTTCCAACATAAAAATGTGCACAAATTCACATGGAGAGAAGAGGCTAGGAATAAGAAAAGTCTCATTGACTATGTTATTGTTGATAGTGATGTTTTCTCCCTGGTGCAGGACACCAGAGTGTACAGAGGATTTGAAATTGGAAGTGATCACTATTTAGTCTTGAGCAGGATAAAATTGAATTTCATATTGAAAAGAATAACATGTAAGAAAGTTTTAAAGGGAATAAAAGTTGAGCAGCTCTCAGATGTGAACTGTAGACTAAAATACAGAAATATTATTGAAAAGAAAATGAAAGAGTTTGAGAACAGGAATCAAACCTTGGAGATTCAGTGGCAAACTCTGAAGGAAACATTGATTGATTCTGCCAGAGAGGCATGTGGTGAGGTTGTGTGCAAAGATAAAAAAATCAGAACTCCCTGGTGGACACAGGAAGTTAAAGAGGCAGTGAAGGAAAAGAAGAAAGCATACCAAAAGTTCCTGGCAAATAAGTCAGCTTTTACTCTTACAGAATACAGAGACAAATGTAAGAAAGCTAAACACTGTGTAAAACTAGCTAAACAAAAGTCATGGGAGGACTTTGGCAAGAATATAGAAAATAAATATCAAGAAGGTGGCAAAATATTCTGGAGGTTGTTGAAGAAGCTTAGGAATGGGGGAAAGAGTGCAAAAGGAGTTAGAGATGATAAAGGTGACATGAAAACTGGAGAAAAAGATACCCTTGAAGTATGGAGTAATTACTTTGAAAAACTGCTAAATGAAACAAGCAGTGATGATAGCACAGTGGTAAAAAACACTGATCAGGCATGCATGCAGGCAGGAATACATATCCATACTTGAAGTAGAAAAAGCCACCAAAAGCTTGAAATGTGGAAAGGCAGCAGGAGTAGATGATATTCGACCAGAAATGCTGAAGTATGGTGGTATAAGAGTCTTACAGTGGCTGCACTGCATAGTTCAGAAAGCCTGGACAGAAGGACGAATTCCTGATGATTGGAGTAGAGCTCTCATAGTACCCATATATAAAAAGGGAAATAAAACTGAATGTGAGAATTACAGATGTATTTCACTACTGAGTGTTACTGGCAAGATCTATGCAAGTATACTTGAGAAACGGTTGAGAAGAATTGTGGAAGACAAGCTTGGTGAAGAACAAGCTGGATTTAGGCCAAAAAGAGGCTGTTAGGATCAGATCTTCACTTTACGACAAATAGTCGAGAAAGCATGGGAATATAACAAAGATCTGTATTTAAGCTTAAAGTGCCAAGAGAGAAGCTATTCAATGTGCTGCAGTTATATGGTATCAATGGGGCATTATATAAAGCAATACTCAGTCTTTATTTGAGTTGTAAGTCAGCAGTTAGAATTGAAGGAAGTACAGGAAGATGGTTTAATGTTAAATCTGGTGGGAAACAAGGATGTACATTATCCTCTCTGTTATTCATTATCTATATGGATCACATTATGAAGGAAAGTGGTATTAAACATGATATCAAAATTGGAGATGTTAATGTCAGCTCTTTGCTTTATGCGGATGATGTTATACTTCTAAATAAATCCGCTACAAGTCTGCAAGATTCTCTGACTAAATTGAATAGCTGTTGTAATAGATATGGTATGAAGGTCAGCAATAAAAAGACAAAGACAATGAAAATAGGCAGAATCATTGAAAATGTTAACTGTGTTGTGAATGGAGAACCTGTGGAACAAATAAAACATTTCAGCTACTTAGGCACGATTTTTACTGAAGATGGTAAATTAAATATAGAAATAGACAACAGAATCAGCAAAGCTGGTATGGTGGAAAGTCAATTGAATAAATTCATATGGAAATGAGAGAGAAATTAGTCGGAACACTAAATTAGCTGTATACAAGACAGTGTTCAAACCAGTTTTAACTTATGGATCTGAGAGCTGGGTCAGAATTAAAACACTTGACCAAAGACTAGAGACAGCAGATATGAGAGTCCTGAGAAAGATTATAGGTGTGAACAGATGGCATCAATGGCAATATCATATTAAAAACGAGGTTATTAGGAAAGAACTTGACATTGTGAGCATCCAGGAATGCATTAGCAGAGCTAATCTCAGGTTGTATGGTCACCTAAACAGAATGGGCGAGGAAAGATTAGCAAAACAAGTGTTCTCTGCCAGGTTGGCAGGAAAGCAACCTAGAGGAAGACCAAGATATAGGTGGATTGATACGGTACAAAGTGCCTCAGATGATAGAAATATAAGATCGAGTAATGTTGGAGTCTTGACAAGTAACAGACTGATTTGGAGGAAAATTGTAGATAGGAAGTTAGTAATGATATAATTTTTTCATATAGTACTATCATATCCTGTACACCCCTTGTGGGTACATGGCAGGAATTTGATGATGATGATTAATATCAATTTATGAATATATTGGAATGTCTATGTACTGAGACTCAGGAATTATTTCTTTGAACCATCAAATTTTTTTTTTTTTTAACCAAAAAAATTTAAGGACCAGGCATCATAATAAGTAACTCTGACAAAACCTTAGTCGACACTAACAACCAGATACTGTCCTAATCAACTTACAAACACATTACCATGTGAAATTTTGTGTGATGAGGAGCCTCTCAAATGAGACAAGTAAGGATTGACTAATAGAAGACATGTTATATGCTCTTAACTCGTAATGTCAAATCAAAAATGTTTTTCCTTTCTTTTAGGCTTACACGGTGATCCGAATGCATTTTTGAAAATTATGGAGACAACTACCGTGCTTGAATAAAAACTTTAGTTTAATATAACTAAAATCTACATTCGACGTTTCGACCTTTATGTCAAGGTCATCTTCTGGAGCATACAACTATACACAGGAAACAAACTATACTACAATCAAACTGGTTTGATTGTAGTGTAGTTTTGTGATGGGTGGTAGAAAAAACCACCACCCATCACAAAAATATGGAGCCATTAACACCCTTAAAAACAGAGCTACAACAATTTGCTCTAACCAGCAAGCCCTGAAACAAGAACTAAAAATTATCAGCGACACATTCATAAACAATGGCTATAACAAAAATACTGTCAATAAAATACTCTATAAAACCACAACAAAAACGAATCTAGATTACAGTAAAACCATAGCCATCCCATACATTAAAGGGTTATCAGAAAAAATCAACAGAATCCTACAACATTATAACCTCAATGCCACCTTTAAACCACCCACTAAACTTAAAACCATATTCAACTCCTCTAAGGATCCTCTCCTCCCATTAGCACATCCTGGAGTCTATTGCAACCGCTGCACCTGTAACTTACCGTACATTGGTGAAAAAGGACGGACAATCCCTAAAAGAAAGAAAGAACACATTAGACACATTAAATAAAGAAAGAAAGAACACATTAGACACATTAAATATAACCATTATGGTGAAGCAGGCCTCTCAGACCACACACTCAACACCTTACACCAAATCAACTGGAAAAGCACCTGCTCTTTACACCGCACAAAAACCTGGTACGAAAGGAAATTTAAGGAAGCCTGCGAAATCCTGATAAACCACCCAAATATCAACAACAAAGATGGCATGAAAATTCCGAGAATCTGGTTGGCACACATTCAGCCTACCTAATATATATCATCAGCTAGTATTAGAAACCATTCCATACCAAGCTGGAATGTGTACATGATGTTAATATATGTATATAGATAGATACTTGTTGTTGTGCCCAATGTATTTCTACAACAACAGATAACACTAATAATAGGACTCTAGCGTTGATGTATAATTTTTTTTTCCCCACCAGAGGTCAGGCCAACAATTGTTGTAGCAGTTGATCAGTGTCTTTAACAAACCAGTTTGATTGTAGTGTAGCTTGTTTCCTGTGTATAGTTGTATGCTCCAGAAGATGACCTGGACATAAAGGTCGAAACGTCGAATGTAGATTTTAGTTATATTAAACTAAAGTTTTTATTCAAACATGGTAGTTGTCTCCATAATTTTCAAAAATGCAAAAATGTTTTGTTTGCCAAAATTAGAAGAATCTGGTAACACATATATCATAGTGTGCCATAACATGTATGCTGTCTAACAAAGTCACACATTTTTAAATAATTAATTTATCTTCACAATAAATAAATGATTTAAAAATGTGTAATACTGTACAATATTTAAAAAGTAAAATCGTTACATAATATACTCTAATTTGTTTTTTATAAAACATTAGATGAAAGAAATAAACATATGAAAAATACGATAAACAGTGAATTTTTACGTAGAAATACACATCATTTAATTTACTTAAAAATAATATTAAATGTTTGATTTTTGTTGCTCCATTTCTGACGCTAATTAGTCAATATTTAATTTGTATTTCGGAAACATCTTACATTTAATTTATCTTTTTTTTTTTCATCATCAAAAAATTCCTAATATGTACCTTCAGGTGGCATATGAGATTTTTTTTTATGTTGAGTCCATACACGAGAGATTGGTTGATCAATCTATAGTACATTCGTACTCTTGGGAAAGGAGAAACTTGTTTCCATTTGATTTAAAAGCCTGTATATTGTATTCCTTGGGAAATACATTGGGGGGGGGGGGGAACTGTTCCACAGTACAGCAGTAGCAGGGATGGAGGAGGAAAGGAAACTTGTTCTGTGGGTTAAGGTGTACTGTGAAAGGATGTTGGATGGCAGCTGTACCTGTTCCAATGGGTTTAATACTGAGTTGGGAAATTATTGATGCGATTGACATTTCAGATGAATATTTGCTATGAAAATATTTATAGAATACACCAGTTGCAGAGATCAAACATCATGTGAAAGTGTGTGTGGGGGGTCATTTGGCAAGAGATGGGTCATTTATCAATCTAACTGCCCTCCTTTGTATTGAGTCAAGCATTTTGAGGGGCTTTTAGGAGCCCCACTTCAATGTAACATCAGTATTCGACAGCTGGGCAGCTTTGTGATTTGTATAAGGTTAACAGCTGTTCAGAGGTGAAGTAATGTCTTGAGCAAAGGAGAAATCCTAGTTTTTTGGAAGCTGAGGATGCACTGATTGTGATGTGTTTATGCAAGGAGAGGCTTGATTTCAGGGTAATTCCAGGAAGAGAAATCTCATATTGTCTGGAAATTTGAGTGCTATCAAAAATAATACTGGGGAAAAAGGGTCTTTTTTGTGAAAAATAAGACAGAATTGGATTTTGCTAGCATTGCAATTGACAAGTTTATCTGAGCTCCATTGGAGGATGACTTGCAGATCAGAATTGAGGGCAGTGGCAGTTGATGTTGAGTAGTTCAAAGTGAGTTATGTAGAGTAAGGTTTATCAAATGAAAGGGAGGAGTGCAATGTGCTGTTATCTGCAAAACTGTGTATTGGGTTGGAAGTCAACGGAAGTAGGTCATTGATATACAGAAGGATGGGGGGGTCGGTGAGAGAACAGAACCTTGTGGAACCCTACCATCACACATAGTGTGAGTCCAGAGAGAAAGCTGGCAATCCAACTGCAGAAGTCCTGAGATAGTCCAAATGATAGGAGTTTGTTTAGCAAGTCTTTGTACCAGACCTAGTCAAAAACTTTGGGGATATCAAGTGCAACCACTTGAGATTCGCCAAATTTCTCCATGGCATTTGTCCAGAGATGTGTGATATATCAGAGTAGATTTGTTGATTGGCAGTGACAGAATCCATACTGGTGGTTACTTAATAGCTGGGCGCCTTCAAGGTAGTGTAGGAGTTGGGAAGAATTAATGGTTTTCTCCATCACTTTACATAGGAGTGAGGCGAGTGAGATAGGGCAGTAGTTAGATGGCAGTGATTTTTTGCCCTTCTTGGGAATGGGTTGAATATACACCAATTTCCGGGCTGTAGGATAGATACCAATGGAATAAGAGAGTATGTATAGGCAGCATAGGATAGGTATCAGTTCTAGTGCACAAACTTTCAGGACAATTGAAGGAATGCCATTGGGAACAGGAGACTTTTTTGTGTCACTCAATTTAGACAATAGGTTTTTGATCTCTTTCTGGCAAAAAGATATAGGGGGCATTGTATGTTGGGCAGCTGGAATGGTTGGAGGGCATTTACCACTGTCAGTTATGCGTGTTGAAGGCAAAGTGTGAAGCCACAAGATTAACTTTTTCTGTGGATGATGATGCAATAGACACATCTGGATATGATGGGGCTGGGAATAGTGTTGGGCAAAATTAGACCAATTGTTTTGGCAAGAGACCAAAAGGCATGGCTGCCATTTCATCAGGCTGCAAGTTTCCTGCTTTTTGCCTGTTCAAATTCTGTTTTGGCAGCACAAATATTTTTCTGCATCTATTTCGGGCTTGGGTATAAGTAGTGAAGTAGGATGGAGATATTACGATAGTACTACATGAAAAGTTACATCCTTACTAACTTTCTATCAACAATTTTCCTCCAAATTAATATTGGATTCTTGACAGATAATCAGATGATCAGATCTTATATCTATGTGTTTTTTAAGGCATATCACTATCAATTCACCTAGATCTTATTCTTTGTCTTTTTTTTTTTTTTTTTTTTTTTTTTTTTGTCATCCTGGAAAAGAACTTTCCTTTTGTTTTTCTATCCTCTCCCATTCTGTTTAAGACCATTCACAGTTTTCATGCAGTGTTCCCCCATCCACCCTGATCTCAAACGTTTCTCAGTCCACCACGTGTTCATTTCTCCAGTCCTGCAATGACTGGAAAGAGAAGTGCAACTTCTCCATTCACGACTTTCCTGCCTTACTTCCCTGCTCTTCCACAACACATCTTGCTTCCTCAGGTCTTAGGTTCACTTCAGTCATTCTTTCTTGAATCAACAGTTTCTCCAACTGACACACACCAAATCCATCCAAATGTAGCCCATCTCTTTTATACAGCTGTATCTGCCCCTCAAATTCATCCCACACATTCCCAAAATGAACTTCTTTCTCCTGACACAACACTGCTAGCAAACCATTCAAAATCTCCACTCACCTTCTCAACTCATCATTAGCATACCTGGGCAACATGCTGACTACCTTACCTATCACATTATTATCTGTCACTCTCCTCAACAGCCTCATGACATCCCTCCTTACATTCTTCTTGTTACCAGTCAGATCATTCATGCCAACTACCACTACCAACTCTTTTGCTCGCTACTCTTCTTATCCAATGCTTCAACCACCCTGCTCATTCTACCTCCTGGAAAACAGACTTTGTGCACCTTTTTATTCACCAACCACTTATCGTTGAATTTCCATATATTTCAACTCTCAAATCATTCGATATTTCTTTCAAATCTTTCGCCTCATTCATCCTCACATTCCAATGCAAATCCATAATTCAACTCAGTTCATTACTCATATGTTTAATCTTTTGCCTCATCTTTGCCAATTCCACTTTCATATATTGAATTAGTTTGACAGTCCATTCATGCAAATTGCATTTTCACTACCTTGCATGTCTGCTGTCTTACTACCAACTCGCCATCATCTAAGCATGCTGTCTTATCAATAAACATCGCTAACTCATCGCCACTGTTGCCTGCTGTTGTGCTATTACCACTTAAGCACTAATTTTATTATACTTCATACTGATAGAGCAGTACTACTCTTACATAACATCCAAAAGGACTTAAGGCTGAAACCATTACATAAAAAAAGAAAGATTACAAGGGTATCACTCGATGCCAGTCCTTGGTATCCTATTTGTCATGCGCTGATGGTAACGTCAGGTCACCAGTGTACTCTGCAGAGCCCTCAGAGAAATAACTTTAACATCACTCTTGGATAAACCAAGTAAAGACAAGTCTCTATAGCTAGTGGCACTCCATACGGCATTCATAGAGATGGTGGCACTGGTAAAACGAGGAGCTGCCCCAAACTCCTCTTCTATTTGCCTGGCAAGGTCAGCATTTTGCTTGCTCTTATGGCAATAGGAAAGTGAGTATCTAGTACTTACTACCTGAACATCAATCACCCAAACACCACATCTCTCCTCATTACCATATCTGGCTTTCTAACACCAGAAATTGTTCTATAGTGTGGTTCAACTGTGATCTCCTAACCTTTGTTCTTAAAATGGTTAGCCAATATGAAGACACAACATTATGTCTGTGCACACGGACCATGTGTCCGAAAACAGCATTGGGAAATATGAGACAAAGTCTCGCTGTAATGGCAGCCAGCCCTACAGCTAATGTCTTCACTGCCCGATCGGACTGTTCAGGCCCCTTAGCATCTTATCATCATTAGCATACCTGGGCAACATGCTGACTACATTACCTATCACATTATTATCTTTCACTCTCCTCAACAGCCTCATGACATCCCTCCCTACATTCTTTTTGTTACCAGTTAGATCATTCGTGCCAACTACCACTACCAACTCTTTTGCTCGCTACTCCTCTTATCATTTATTCTAGTCCTTATTAAATCAATAAACTCAAAACCTGGAAGTAACCTAGTCCCATCACGTACTACCCACAGATGTTGTGGGGGTACCAAGTGTGACTCTACTAAGGAGTTGCCATCTACAGAATTGTAAAGCAAAGATGCCCATCTCTTATATTCATCTCTTGCTGTCTCCATCTGGGCACCATGATACTGGGTGCACTCCTTCACACGTCTAAAGTCCTCTTGGATACTAGGACTATGAAAAGCCTCTCTACAGATAGGAGGGGTTGAAGCTGCAAGTTTTCCTATTTTAGATAAGCAGAGCTGTGGAATCAACCACCTTAGTGATCATGGGACCCTGTGCTTACCATCCTTCACCCGAGCATGGAAATATGCTATTGGGGTGTCTGGCAGTAATCGGAGCCATGATCTAACAGCAACGTAAACAGCTCTATCCATTTAGGATAGTACCAAGACATACAAGGGTGATCTGAAAAGTTCTCAGCCTCAACCATAGATGGCAACACTATTGGAGAGATTTTTTTTCTAAGTTGGCACATCTGTCATAAGCAACCATGTGAAATTGCAAGTCATTCTATCCAGTAGTTTGTTTTATACAGCTGTCTGAAGCAAACGTGTTGTCTGTATCCCTTTAAATGGATAAAATCGAGTATGATGCAGTTATAAAATTCTTTGTAAAAGAAAGTTGGACGGCAAAAGAAATTCATTCGAAGTTCATAAAAGTTTATGGGCACTCTTCTCCTTCATTTTCGACAATTAAGAAATGGACTGCTGTGCTTAAATGTGGCCGTACCAGCCTTGAAGATGATCCACATGAAGGATATCCAAAAAGTGTAACAACACCAGAAATCATTGATCAAGTGCACGATATGGTATTGGATGACCGGCGAGTCAAAGTGTGTGAAATTGCTGAGACTACAGGCATTTCAAAAGAACGTGTAGGATATATTTTAAATGAAGAATTGCATATGAAAAAGCTTTGTGCAAGATAGGTGCCGTGCTTACTCACAGCAGATCAAAAATGCACTCGCATGAAAATCTCTGAACAGTGGTTGGAGCGTTTTAACAAGAATAAAACTGATTTTGTGCATCGATTTATTACTGTGAATGAGACTTGGATTAACCAGAATCCAAACAGCAGTCAAAACAGTGGACAGAAGCTGGTTCTTTAGTGCCAAAGAAGACAAAGTCAGTTCCATCAGCAGGAAAGGTCATGGCATTGGTGTTTTGGGATGCTAAAGGCATTTTGTTTATTAATTATCTTGAAAAAGGTAAAACAATAACCACGGAATATTATTCTGATCTTTTAACCAGACTAGACAAAAAAATTGGTGAGAAAAGACCCAGTTTGCAGAAGAAAAAAATCATCTTTCATCAGGACAATGAATCTACCCACAAAGGTGTTTTGGCAATGGGAAAATTAAGGGATCTGCACTATGAATTGTTGGAACATTCACCCTATTCCTCAGATTTGGCTCCCTCTGACTTCCATCTCTTCCTCGCTGGTATGTGTTTTTCTTCGTATCAAGAGGTGATTGCAGTTATAGAGGTGTATTTTGCAGATCTTACTGAGAACCACTACAGGGATGGACGGGATAATGGTGATGGAGCATCGCTGGAATAAATGTTTTAGTCTTAAGGGAGATTATGTTGAAAAAATAATTTTGAAATTATAAATTCATGTTTTTTCATTGTTAGGCCAAAAACTTTTCAGGCCACCCTTGTACGTCCTACCAAGAACCAACTTATGATAAATTCGAGGTAGGAGATAATAGGACAAAATAAAGAGTCTTTGCTGGGGCTTAAGAGCAGCTTTCCTCAAAATGGTAAGCCCAGACTCTAAGGCAGAAGGAACAGAAGACCTCCATAACACCAAGGTATCTCCACTCCTCTAGGATGGTCAAAGCATGCAACGGTCTCGCGTGCAGGGAAAAAATATACACTCTCAACCTTTAGCTTTTAGTCATGACCTGAAGGGACAAGAGCTAATGAACAGGACTTCTCAACATTAATATTCAGGCCTGTAATATGAAAGAAGTCAACTGCCCTGTCAAGGAGTTCCTGCAAGCCTATCTTTGTGGAGGCTAAGAGAATAAGGTCGTCAGCAAAGGCCATAGCATTGAATAAAGAGGCACCTAGAGAGCAACCAATATGGTTAGGAAGAGAGCGAAGAAACTCATCTATGATGCAGTTGAACAATAAAGGAGATGTTCGTCGCCCTGACAAACACCCCACACAGCAGGTATTGTAGTTACACAGGCCCCTGTTGTGACAGAGATGGAGCCACCTATATAGAGTTCCCTAATATAGGTAAGAAAAGGTTCTCGACATCCGTCAACTCTGCCTACTCCTGTAGCTACATCCACGATCTTCTAAATGCTACCCCTTACATTCAACGATATCTCATAATCCATAAGTATGCTGCACTTCTTACACACCCAAACTCTCTCATTTTTCCTCTCCACAAAAATGTCCTCAATCTCTCCCTAATCATACATAATGCACTCGTGGCATCTCACCATTTTCAAAAAATCCATGCCACTTGCACTCGTCTTTCGTGCTATCTTATGTTTTACTGCCATTTTGCTCACACTTAAAGCTGCACACAAGAAACAAAAAATATAATAAATATAGAATTATAACTACACCAAACACTGCCTACTGATCACAGCTATCATGCAACAATATTTAAAAAACTAGCTTTGCTAATACCACACACAATTTCAAAATTTAAACTTATCTTTTCACAGTATCTTGATAAACATAGCTTTCTCTTCCCCATCTAATGACTAATCTCTGATGGAAATGGAAGAACAGTATAAAGGAAAATGCAATGAAGTGAAGAAGATGGTTAGGAGAGACAAATAAAATGGCTAGAGAAACGTATGATGATATCAATGAATACTATGGTGAATATTATTATTATTATTATGCGACACCTCCAAGGAGTCTAAAGACCCATTGAGGGAGGGCACCAATTCTACATAGAAGTATAAGATGATCAAAAAGAAATGGAGTCCAAGAAGAGAATTATAAAAAAAAATGAAAACAATGAAATTTTGATGAACAAAGAGGAAATAGGGGAGAAAGAGATGTATAATATACTGCTCAGAGTTATATAAGACACAGGAAAATGATGAGGTCCAAAAGAAGTTAATTGATGAATAGAAGAAAATATCACCACCCAGCACAGAGGGAGAAATAGATATATGATGGATGAGGTTGTAAAGGCAATAAAACATATGAAAAACCATAAAAGTCATAGGAATAATAAAATCACTGGAGAGATGTTGAAACATTGTGATAAGGTGATAATAGATGGCATGGGAAGAAGGCAAAAAACCAAAAGAATAGACAAGATCAATCCTAATGCCCATTCACAAAAAAAAGGAAGCAAACTGGACTGCAAAAATTACAGAACAATAGTTCTAATGAGTCATGTGGAAAAAGTACTTTCCACATAAAGAATAAGGAAACTAATAGAATAAAATCTGGAGGATGAGCAAGCAGGATTTAGAAGAGACAAAAGTACTGTGCACCAAATATTAATGTTAAGATTAGTTGTGGAGAAAGCTCTACATAAAATTAAAAATATTTACACCAGTTTTGTTGACTTTCGAAAAGTATTCAACAGTACAGATCAGAAAGTGACATGGACTGTACTCAAATCTTATGGAGTGGATAGGAATCTGATATGTCTCTTGCAGAACATGAACAATAATGCAGAAGCTGCTGTGAGAAACTGTGGAGAAATAGGAATATGGTTCTGAACAACAAGAGGCACGAGACAAGGAGACCCAATATCCCCAAGCATCTTATCTTTATTATGTTTTTAGAAAGAACAATGAATATCACAAAAGATAACATAAGAGGAATTTCAATTCAAGGTACAAATATAAACAATTTGCGATTTGCAGATGACATTTATTGAAGGAGTTGAAGGACAGTGCTTAAGCTGAGAAGGAAAGAGATAGGTTGATAATGAACATTGATAAAACAAAGACAATGATATTCAGAGAGAAGAGGATGAAAAACCAAATAAAAGTCAACAGACAAGAGCTGAAAGAGGTTATGAACTTCCCATGCCTAGGGAGCAACATGACACATGATTTAGACTGTAAAAGAGATATGATCTCAGATAATAAAAGCTAAAGCAAACCTACAGGCAATGGTCAAGATATAGAAAAATAAATCAGTGAGACTACCCATAAAGTTGAGACTTCTGGAAACATGCATATTCACAAGTGCTCTCTCTATGGCTGTGAGATGAGTAATGGTCAAAGACTGTGAGATGATATTGGCTTTCAAAAGAACATGTTATAGAAAGATTCCACGAAATGGATGGGGCAAAAGGCAACTATTAAATATCGTCCCTGTAGGAATATAAGACAAAAATATAAGAAAATCTCCAATTGCTATTTTGTTTTTATCCCAAGAGAAACATTAATGCAAAACAATTACATAATAATATTAATTAAATGTTTGCTCTACGGGGATATCACACAATAAAACTGTTTTTAAGCTCTTCTAAATTTAAATTATAAGCTATGTCTGCCTCCATTGATATAATTGCTAGACCAACCAATCTTTCTTGGGTCATTGCTGTTTACAAATAATTTTTAATCAGTTTAAGCTTGGAAATTTTTTTTTCTGCACTTGCTACACTAACAGGAATTGTTAACCCTATCTTAGGGTGGTGGTTACATTGGGATATATATCTACAAGATTTTGGTTAAAATTTGGTGAGGACCACTTTTCTCTTGTATTATTGGTGAGAGAATTTTTAATTCTTCAAATAAATCTATTGCATCTACATCAGGTATAAAATATCTTGTTGCTGCAATACGGCGCCTACCGCAACATGAGAGAATTTTTAATTCTTCAAATAAATCTATTGCATCTACATCAGGTATAAAATATCTTGTTGCTGCAATACGGCGCCTACCGCAACATGGCTGAACGAGCACCCTTATTAAGCGGCGCAGTGAGGCAGGCTGCCTCTATGCTACACCCTGTCGATGGTACTGATTGCAAAGTAAGCTGCAAAGAAAATATAATGCAGAAAGTAATTCAAAGAAAACTAAAGTTTTTTGGACATATGCATAATGGATAACAGTAGAAAGATCAAAACCTTGATGCTTGGTGCAATGGATGGTATAAATAGAAGAGAATGGCCAACGTGAGAATGGTAGATGATGTAAAAGAATGGTGTGGAAAGAGTTTGCAGGATTTGAGTCACCTGGCAATGGACAGAGAAAAATGACAAAGAATAGTGAAACAAGAACCAGAGACCAACAGGCATTGAGAACCCATGGGCAATGATGATAATCAACAAATTCCTGAATGTTAATAATGTCAAGTTCATTCTTTCCTAATACTGACCTTTTTAATATGACACTGCCATTGATTACATCAATGGCAGTGTCATATTAAAAAGGTCAGTATGGTCAGAGTGGGGGAGACCAGACTCCTACCAGGCGCGTCCCTCGGGTGGCAGATGAGGGAAACACCAACGGGTTGCTCCGAATAAAGAATAAGGAGCAGTGGATCAAAGGATGCAGCAGAGGAATGGCAAGTCGGCTGCATTATTTTGCCATTAAACCCTATGAATCAGGAATCTCTACTGTGCCAAGAGAACGCTACTGCGTCTGAGGAAGCCGACGCGACTGTTTCTAGATCACATGGAGCAGTCGAGAAGTATGTTATGTGGTCAGCCAATAGAGTTTCTCATCTCCTAACATTAAATGTAAGAACACTGTTAAAACCTGGGAAAACAAACCTGATGGAAAAAGAACTTGCTAGGATTAAATGGGACATTGTGGGCTTCGCTGAAACCCACTGGACAGGAGAAGGAGTTATAAATCTGAATTCGGGAAAACTATTCTACTTGGGAAGAAAGGACAATATACATAGAGAAGGAGTTGCCATCCTAGTGAATAACAGTTTACAAAATGCAGTCATGGCCATAGAACCCCATGGCCCAAGAATGATTGCTATCAGACTAAAAGGTAAAGAGAAATGTTCACTTGACAATTATTCAAATCTACGCCCCCCCCCCCCCGACCAGTCACATGAAGATGAAGAAATCGACATTTTTTATGATAAGTTACAAGATTTAATAGACAAGACTAATAACAAAGATATATTAATCGAGATTTTAATGCCAAGATTGGGCTGCTCACCCCAGGCATGGAGGATGTGATGGGCAGGTTTGGAGTTGACAATAGAAATGAAAGAGGAGAAAGAATACTAGAAGTTTGTAAAGCAAATAATCTATTTATCTGCAATACCCTTTTTTTCCACAGACCTTCCCACAAATACACATGGACCTCACCATATGGTACAACAAAGAACTGTATTGATTACATGTTAATCAAACGTATCTGGAAACCATCAGTTCAAAATGTTAAAACTTTAAAAACTCCAGATTTCAACACTAACCATGAACTTCTTGTGGCAAAAATAAAACTAAAATTTAAGTACTGCAAGTCACGAGCTTTTATCAACAAAATGGACATGTCAAAACTGAAAGAGAAATTTATGAAACACGACTGTCAAAAACTAATAGGAAATGAGATCAGACGATTAACCTATGATAATATAGAAAATACATGGAATCAAGGTAAAAAAAATTATTATAAATACCGCACGAAACATACTTGGAACAACAGCCAGACCAAATCATGAATGGAAAACCCCTGAAATTTTAAATACTTGAGAAGAAAAAAGAGCAGCAAAGCATAAGACCCTTAAAAACAAAATGGATAAAATGTGCATATATGCCAAAAATGATTGGTTGGAGGAAAAAGCAAAACTGCGTGAAGAAGCTAATAAAAGAAACAACAATAAAACTGTATATAAAATTATAAAAGAATTAACTAAGATATATAATGATAAACCACTAACAAGGAAAGATAAAAACAATCTAGAAACTGGATCAATACAAAATATTAAAATAATCTGGAAAGACTACTATCAAACATTATTTCAGAAAGAACATGAAGAGGAGAGTACAACAGAACAGATAATATATGAAAAGTCACAACCCATAACTGCAGCAGAAATTATAAATGCAATGAACGAAATGAAACTCTCGAAAGCTATGGGCAAAGATAAAATATCTATAGAAGGAAGTGGCAAGGAAGCCATTAACTTTTAATGAAATTATTTAACCAAATTCTTTATACTGGAGTAATCCCAACTGACTGGAAAACAGGAGTTATTTATACCAATTCATAAAAAAAAGAGACAAAAGAATAAGTGAACATTACAGACCCATAACACTCTTAAGTCATAGCTATAAACTATTCATCCGAATTATTCAAAGAGAACACAGGTGCTTACAGAAAAAATCATAGAAGAAAATCAAGCAAGATTCGGGCCACGTAGACCACATCTTCACCATTAATAATATAGCAGAAAAATATTGGGAATACAACCTGCCCATATACTGTCATTTTATAGATTTCAAGCAAGCCTTTGATTCAGTTAATAGAAACAAATTGATCACCATTTTAAAGAATGTAAGAATGGATTCAGATATTTTAACATTTATTACAAATATTAAAACCAACGATTTCAAAGTTGAGAAAGACGTAATGTAGGGTTGCCCTCTTTCACCTCAGCTCTTTATCATCTTCCTACAAGAAGTCTGTAAAACCATAGTTTGATGAACCAGGTTTGTAAAAATCAATGGCACCAACATTAATCACATCAAATACGCTGATGATATTATTATTCTAGCAGATTCTAAACCACAGTTAGAAAAAACTATTAATATCTTAAATGACTCCTGTAAAACCTCATCATCAAATTCCTGCCATGCACCCTCAAGGGGTGTACAGGATATGACAGTACTACATGCAAAATTTACATCATTACTAACTTCCTATCTACAATTTTCCTCCAAATCAGTCTGTTACTTGTCAAGACTCCAACATTATCAGATTTTATATTTCTATTGTCTAAAGCACTTTGTACAGTATCAATCCACCTATATCTTAGTCTTCCTCTGGGTCGTTTTCCTGCCAACCTGGCAGAGAACACTTATTTTGCTAATCTTTCCTTGCCCATTCTATTTAAGTGACCATACCCCTAAGATTAGCTCTGCTAATGCATTCTTGGATGCTGACAATGTCAAGTTCTTTCCTAATATCCTCATTTTTAATATGATATTGCCACTGATGCCATCTGTTCACACATCTAATCTTTCTCAGGACTTTCATATCTGCGGTCTCTAGTCTTTGGTCAAGTGTTTTACTTCTGACCCAGCTCTCAGATCCATAAGTTAAAACTGGTTTGAACACTGTCTTGTATACAGCTAATTTAGTGTTCCGACTAATTTCTCTCTTATTCCATTGACTTCCTACCATACCAGCTTTGTTGATTCTGTTGTCTATTTCCATATTTAATTTACCATTTTCACTAAAAATCATGCCTAAGTAGCTGAAATGTTTTACTTGTTCCACAGGTTCTCCATTCACAACCCAGTTGACATTTTCAACGATTCTGCCTATTTTCATTGGCTTTGTCTTTTTACTGCTGATCTTTATACCATATCTATTACAACAGTTATTCAATTTAGTCAGGGAATCTTGAAGACTTGTAGGGGATTTATTTAGAAGTATAACAACGTCCGCATAAAACAAAGAGCTGACATTAACATTTCCAATTTTGATATGTTTAATACCACTTTCCTTCATAACGTGATCCATATAGATAATGAATAACAGAGGGGATAATCTACATCCTTGTCTCACACCAGATTTAACATTAAACCACCTTCCTGTACTTCCTTCAATTCTAACTGCTGAATTACAACTCAAATAAAGACTAAGTATTACTTGATATAATGCCCCGTTGACACCATGTAACTGTAGTGTATTGAATAACTTCTCTCTTGGCACCTTGTCATATGCCTTTTCCAGATCGACAAAACTTAAATATAGATCTTTGTTATATTCCCATGCTTTCTCAACTATTTGTTGTAAAGTGAAGATTTGATCCTCACAGCCTCTATTTGGCCTGAATTTAGCTTGTTCTTCACCAAGTTTTTCTTCCACAATTCTTCTCAACCGTTTCTCAAGTATACTTGCATAAATCTTGCCAGGAACACTCAGTAGGGAAATACCTCTGTAATTCTCACATTCAGTTTTATTTCCCTTTTTATATGGGTACTATGACAGCTCTACTCCAATCATCAGGAATTCATCCCTCTGTCCAGGCTTTCTGAACTATGCAGTGCAGCCGCTGTAAGACTTTTATACCACCATACTTCAGCATTTCTGGTCGAATATCATCTACTCCTGCTGCCTTTCCACATTTCAAGACTTTGATGGCTTTTTCTACTTCAAGTATGGATATGTATTCCTGACTGTATGCTTGTTGAGTGTTTTTTACCACTGTACTATCACTGCTTGTTTCATTTAGCAATTTTTCGACGTAATTACTCCATACTTCAAGGATATCTTTTACTCCCGTTTTCATGCCATCTTTATCATCTCTAACTCCTTTTACAGACCTCTTTCTTCTATTTCTAAGCTTCAACAACCTCCAGAATATCTTATTATTTATTTCGTATGTTCTTGCCAAAGTCCTCCCATGACTTTTGTTTAGCTAGCTTTACACAGTGTTTAGCTTTCTTACATTTGTCTCTGTATTCTCTAAGAGCACAAGCTGACTTATTTGCCAGGAACTTTTGATATGCTTTCTTCTTTTCCTTCACTGCCTGTAAAACCTATGGTATGAAAATAAATCTTCATAAAACAAAAATAATGAAGATAGGTAGAGAAGAATAAAACATTTCTATAAATCTCGATAATCATCCATTGGAACAAGTTAATAAATATGTTTATATTGGCAGTCTCATTTTCAGTAAACTCAACAACATGGAAACAGTAAAACATAGGGTAAACCTTGGTTGGACCAGTATGAATAAACTAAATAAAATATATATGGAAAAATAAAAAAATCCGAACAAGTCTAAAACGAAAATTATATAAAACAATTATCATCCCCTTGGCCACCTATGCTTCAGAAGCCTGGAGATTAACTCAACAACCAATCAAGAAACTTCAAGCATTTGAAATGAAATGTCTCAAAAAAATCAACAACACCCACTGGATGTAATACAAGACCAATGATTAAGTCAGAATAGATTTAAACTTCCGAGATGATATAATAGATACAACCAATAAGCATCAGTTGAGATGGTTTGGTCACATTCAGAGAATGGCCCCTCATAGATTGCGATATTTAGCTCTGAATGAATATATAGGAGGTAAAAGAGGTACTTGAATAAAGTTGCTGAAAGAAAACATTCCCAGCTGCCTAGCTATAGAGTCATGACTGAGATGGCCAAAGATCGTGATTAGTGGAGAACACCTTTCTTCTTAGTGGACTCAACCCATTACCAGGCAGATGAGATGACGATGATAATGATTGATGTAATCAGTTCGCTTTAGTAATCTTTTTCAGAACTGATATCTGTACTTGTCATCTGTCACTTGATCAGTGACAGAAGATAACTACAGATATCAGTTCTGAGAAATCTCTTATATCTAACCCAGTTCTATGAATCAAAAATTAAAATTGGTTTGAACACTGTTATATACAGCTAGTTTAGTGCTTAGACTAATTTCTCTCTTATTCCTTATAAATTTATTCAGCTGATTTCCAACCATACTAGCTTTGCTAATTCTGTTGTCTATTTCCATATTTAATTTTCCATCTTTGCTAAAACTTTTTCTAAATAGAAATGTTTCACTTGTTCTATAGAATCTTCAAGATGCCGTTGATGTTTAAAATATTCCTGCCTATTTTCATACTCTCTCTCTCTCTCTCTTTATTGCTGATTTCCATACTAAATTTACTACAGCATTCATTCATTCATTCGTTTATTGTTTTAGGAGTACAATATTATATGTGTAAAGAGCTGAGATTAAATCTCCAATTTTGATATCAGGTTTAATGCGACTTTCCTTCATAATGTCATCCATACAGATGATAGGCAACAGCGAAGATGATGTGAATACTTTTCTCGCATCTCATTTTACATCAAACCATCTTCCAATACTTCAATTTAATCTGCTGACTTACATCTCAAATATAAACTATATATTCTGTGATATAATATCCCATTTACACACACACAATGGTAGGGTTTTGAACAGGTTTTCTCTTGGCACCTTGTCACATGCTTTTTCCAGATCTACAATCCTTAAATACAGATCCTTGTTTTATATTCAGATGATTTTCAACTATCAGTCTTAAAATAAAAATCTGATCATGACAACCTCTATTTGACTTGAACCCAGCTTGTTCTTCTCTAAGCTTCCTTTCTACAAATTTTTTTAACTTTTTCTCAAGTATGCTTGCATAAATCTTACTAGGAATACTCAAAGAGAAATTCCTCTGCAATTCTCATTTAGTTTTATTTCCCATTTTATACATGAGTACTATGAGCGCTCTAATCTAATCATATGGAATTCGACCCTCTGATCAGGTCTTCTGAAATATGTAGTGTAGTCACTATCAAATTTTATACATCTGTATTTGAGCATTTCTTGTCGATTATCTTCTAACCAAGCTGCCTTTCCACATTTCAGATTTGTGATGTTTTCTTCTGCTTCAGTTATTGATATATATATTCCTGTTGAGCGTGTTCTACCATCGTGCAGTCACTGCTCATTTTGTTTAGTAAGCTTTCAAAGTAATCACCCCAGACATCTAGAATATCCTTATCTTCATGTCACCTTATTATCTTTGATTCCTTTCACAGTAATCTTTTTCCATATCTGAGCTTTTTCAATAGCCTCTGGAATATATTACCACCTTCCTGATATTTATTTTGTGTGTTTTTACCATAATCTTCCCATCACTTTAAGTAAGAATATAGTTGATTATATTCTTATTTAAAGTGATGTTCTTACTTAAATGACTTACCAGAAACTTTTGATAAGCTTTCTTCTTTTCCTTGACTGCCTCTTTAACTTCTGAGTTCACCAACATGGAGTTATTTTTCTATTCTTGTAGACAAGCTCACTATATGCCTCACTTGCTGAATCAGTCAACACTTTCTTCAGGCTGTGCCACTGAATCTCCAAGGTATGGTTCTTGTTTTCAAACCTTTTGTTTTTCCTGAATAATGTTTTCTATATTTGAGTCTACAGTACACCTCTGAAAGCCGCTCAACTTTTGATTTATTTTAAAACTTTCTTACACACTCATCTTTTCAATACAATATTCAATTTTATCCTGCTCAAAATTAAATGATGATTATTTCCAATTTCAAATTCTCTGTACACTCTTGTGTTCTGAACTAGCATGAAGATATCACTATCAATAATAACAGTTGATAAGACTTCCTATTTCTTGCATTTCTCTCCATGTGAACTTGTACAAATCTTTAAGTCATAATATGGTGTTAGTAATAACAGGTCAATACCCCAAAGAAATCAAACAGGCAATTTACCATTATTGTCAGGTTTGCTCTTTTCTCCAAATTTTCCCAAAACATTTTTATGTCTGGTAATTATTTCCTACTCTGCTATTTAGATCTTGAACAAGGATCAACATTCTCTTTTTAGTTATGTCGACTATCTTCTCTAACACTTCAAAAATTCCTCCACTATTATACTTCATTAGAATCTTCTGTTCGACCATAGGCACAAATAAGCCTCACTCTCCAGCTCCCCTTTTCTGATATAAGTCCCCATCACTCTACGTGATACTGCATGGCATTCAAGAAGATTATTCTCATATTCTCATTCTCATGTCGCAAATTACCGACCGATCAGCATATCAGGAGTCGTTGTCAAGGTCTTGGAGAAAATAGTCAAGAGAAAAATACAGGAATGGATTGATGAAAATGAGATACTGTATGGGGGACAGCATGGTTTTGTGAATGGTAGATCATGCCTCAGTAACTTGCTCAAGTTTTATAACACAGTGACGGATGAACTGGATAAGGGTAAAGAGTTTACAGTGATACTGCTAGACCTGGCTAAGGCCTTTGACAGGATACCACATGGAATTCTAATCCGTAAACTGCAACATATGGGAATGGATATAGGGTTGGTGAGATGGATAGGAGGGTGGTTAATGGAGAGATACCAGAAAGCAGTTTACTCAGGAGCAGAGGCCAAAAGATGGCCTGTGACTAGTGGTGTGCCGCAGGGTTCTGTTCTTGGACTACTGCTGTTTAATATGTTCATTAACGATATAGGGAAGGAACTGAGAGGAACAGTTCATTCGTTCGCTGATGATGCAAAGTTGAGTAGGGCAATAGTGAATGCAGAAGATGTCAAAATTTTGCAGGATGATTTGGATAGATTGGAGGTCTGGGCTATGGAGAATGGATGTCAATTTAATGTGGCAAAATGTAAGGTTATGCATTTTGGGATGAAAAGATTAGCAGCAGTATATCACATTGGTGGAACTGTACTCCAGGAGATTGATGAGGCCAGGGACGTGGGAGTGTTGGTGGATAGGGAGTTGAAGTTTAGGGGGCACATTGCAAAAGTAGCTAAATCAGCTCATCAAATCACTTGGATGCTGAAGAATACTTTGATGAGCAGAGATAAGCAAGTTATTGTTCCTCTGTATCGAGCCTTGATAAGACCCCATCTCGACTACTATGCCTAGATCTGGTCACCTAGGTTTCTTCTCGATGGGGAGGAGGTTGAGAGGATCCAGAGGCGAGTGACCAAGATGATAGCAGGTCTATGGAATGAACCTTATGAAAACAGGTTGAAGATTTGTGGGTTGCAGAAATTGGTTGACAGGCAGAAAAGGGGAGATATGATTGAGACATTCAAATTGCTGAAGGGTTTCTATAGGATTAATTCAGAGGATATTTTTGAGAACAGGACTGATGGTGGGAGGACTAGGGGACATACATGGAAGCTGGGCAAGAGTGTGGTTAGTAAGGGCATTAGAGCCTGGTTTTTTACTTTTAGAGTGGTGCCATGACTGTGAATGAGTTCAAGGCAAAGTATGATAGATACTGTGTGAATGTTGAATAGTTGTTCTTGACATGATGTTAGGGCCTCCCTCGATGAGTCTAAGGACTCCTTGGAGTTGCCCGTAATAATAATAATATTTAGTGTTGAATACTACAGGAAGTTCTTTTTTTTTTTTTGTCTTGTCATCATTGCTTGAATATAACAAATATAACATCTTTTATTTGTTGCTCAGCAAATTCAGTTCCTGTTTTGTGTTTTGTTTGAGGAAAATCAATCATGCCAATCTGGTAATATTACATTATTTTGCTAGTTCCATTTCTTTGCCACTGATGACTTCTTATGTTGATGATGACAATCTTAAACTCTGCTGATGTTGAGTTGAGACTTGTTCCAGTAGCTGACTTTTTGCTGCTCACTCTGGTTCCCTGACAAAAACAATAAGGGCCTTTTTTTAACATGCCCCAACCATCATAACATTCTTTTTTTTTTACTTGTGATAATTGCTGGCTTATTTAATACTTCTTAATAAATAAAAATAAATAAAAAATAAAAATAAATAAAAAATAAAAATAATAATCAAATTATCACTAAATGAATCAATTAGCAAATCAAGTTGTAGGCAACAATGACAGTTGTAATCATATCTGAAATTCACTAAGTAAAATATTTAATGTCTATCTCAAAACAATGCAGTTCCACCACCAGTCCATTATAAAATCTTGCTCTCAATTATCTAATTTATTAATACAGTTCACTATATGCCAGTATACTTATGAAACTTAAAAACAAAATTACAAATTAAAATCTAATAAAATAAAAAGCTGCTCTAAAATTATGCTGAATGGCAGCAAATCTTTGTCATGTGCAACTCATTTGCGATCACTGCTCTACATTGTTCTTTATTCTCATGATGAGTAGAAATTATGGGGTGAGAAAACAGGCTCCTACTATTCATTAAAAAAAAACTAGTAAAAAAAAAAAATGTAGAAAAAATAATCAATTACATTTTTAAATCTTTGATCAACTTTCAAGCCACAGGTTTATCTAAAACTTGTTAAATTTTTTTTTTTTTTTCAAACTTATTTAATCCGAAAAACAAAGAACAATTTTCTATTACTATCATAATTTTTATAATAGTAATAATTGGATTCGAGGGTAGATTGGAATTGGTTGGTGAATTTAGAGCTTGTGTAAAAATTTATGATTCTGATCTGTTTTATTGTGTTTTTAGCTTAGAAAATTAGTGTTTTATAGTATATTAGTGTAGATTTTCGTGTTGAAAATGAAAGTTGAGAAGCATTTAAATGAACATAGGGAGGAAAAGAAAATTAAGCAGCAAAATAAGAAACAACAAAGCATGAAATCAGGTAAGTCAGTAAGTAAAGAAAATCAGGTAAGTAACATCGTTTGTAAAAAGAAGGATGTTATTTGGTATGGCGACTATCATAAAACATGCTGTTGATGAGCAAGTTATAACTTCGAGTTATCCAGGAGCAAAAATTAAAAATACAATGCAAGCAATTCACAAACAGAAAAGAAAGTAAACGAGATAATAATTGTAGTAGGCACTAACAACTTAACTAGTGAGAGGCTCCATATAAGAGAGGACATGAAAGGGTTGTTGGAAGAGGCAAGAGTGAAGAGTGAGAAAGTAAAAATATTAAGTATATTATCTCAATATGATAAAAATGAATTAAGAAGAAGGGCTATGATAAAGATTTGATACATAGGCTGTGTAGAAGGAATGGATGTGTGGAGTGAGTTTTAGGGAAGATTAGAGTTCAGTGGAATGGTATTATCAGTTGCTGGATGGGAAGAATATCAACTGTGTATGGGAAGTATTTAAAAAATATTTAAATGATGCAATATCAGAATGTGTCCTGAGAGTTCAAAGAATAAATAAGGTAGGATTCAAATGGATGCGTAATCTTATTAATCAGGGGATTCGAATGAAACAGATTATGTGGAAGGAATATTGTGTGCATAAGGATGACATCCGTTATGAAATTATAAGCATCAGGCTAGAATAGTCACAACTGTCAGTACAGAAAGCTAAGTCTGAGTATGACAAGAAACTGGCCTTGCAAGCTAAAGATATCCCACAAGAATTCTACTGATATGCTGCAAGTAAAAGAAAGAATGAATATGAATGAATAACTCTTCTGAACGCAGATGGTGTGAGGGTGACAGATGCAGAAGTGGTTGATGAACCAATGAATGCCCATTTTGCTAAAAGCTATCAATCATGTATGCAACACTGAGTTCACTGTTACCTCTTCACTTAATGAAGAAATTCAGTCATAGGGACTGATGGGATATCAGCATCGATATTAAAAGAGTGTTAAACTGAACTGGATATTTCTTAATCAGACTATATAATTTGAGTCTCAGAACAGGCAAGATTCCACAGGAATGGAAAGAATGTGTGGTAATCCCATTGCACAAGGGTGGTAAAGACTGATGTATCCAACTATTGACTAATCAGTATCTCAGGAGTGGTGGTGGTGAAGATTTCGGAAAAATTGGTTAGGGCTTGCAGTCAGAAATGGGTTGACAGTGAATCTCTACTTTGCAATGAACAGCATGGATTTACTAAAGAAAGATCATGATTTAGCATTTTGCTCACATTCTATAATAATGTTACCATTGAACTAGACAAGGGGAATGGATACACCATGATACTTTTGGTTTTGCTAAGGCTTTTAAAGAATATAGCGGAGATTGGCAGGTCAGGCCAAGGTTAACTGAAGGGAATTTTTTCGCCACATGGCAAGCAAGAGGAAGAATAATTATGACAGATTAACACTGGTGGATAGTCATGGAAGCAGACTAACATCTGTAAAGGATACAGTGGAATTACTGAAAGTGCACTTTATCAGCATATACATCATACTGGTACAAATGATCCGGTGCAATATACAGAAGACAGGCAAGTATTAGGAGAATTGGAAGTGAAAGAAGCAGAGGTGTTTCAGATGTTGGTTGGGCTAGATGTGAATAAGGCTGGGAATGGATGACATATCACCATGTATTCTTAAAGAATGTACACCACAGTTGGTTATGCCCTTGACCTGGTTGTTTAATGAAAGTCTTGTAATGGGTAGGGTTCTTAAGGAGCAGAAAGAAGCCAAAATAGTTGCACACCACAAGCATGGTTCTAAGATAGGTCTCCAACTATAGGTCAGTCTGTATAACTGTGGTTGTGGTCAAGGTGTTGGAGAGATTGGTAAAGAACAGAATACAGAATTTGGTTGATGGACATAGCATGCTTTATGATGGTCAGCATGGATATGTAAAGGATAGGTCCTGTTTTAGTAATTTTACTTGCATATTATGATAAGATTACAACATGATAAGTTGGTATACAAGCTGCAGAGGATAGGAATAGATAGTATATTGGTTAGATGGATCAGAGATTGGCTCCTGAACGATACCAGCAGGTTGTGTATGTTGGAGCAAAACAGGAGGGTAACCAGTTGAGTGCCCCATGGTTCTGTTCTTGGGCCCCTGCTGTTTAACTTGTTTGTAAATGATATATCATGTGGACTGACTGGGGATCTTCAGTTATTTGATGATGCAAAGTTGGGAAGAATTATACAGCTGATGTTAATTCCTGGACAAAAGAGTGGGGTTGTAGTTTTAATATCAGTAAGAGCAAGGTGTTGCATTCTGAAGTGCAGAAATATAAAGATGTGCACTATATCGATGGTGCTGTACTCCAAGAAGTAGATGAGATTAGAAATTTGGAAGTGATAATTGACAGCAGACTGAAGTTTAGAGGACATATTGCTAGTGTTGCAAAGGCTGCACATCGTAGTGCTGCTATGATAAGAAGTACTCTAACATGAAAGGATAAGTGGTTGTGCCACTGTATAAGGCACTGGTCAGACTAAACTTGGACTATTGTGCTCAGATCTGGTCATCTGGTTTTCAATGTGATGTGGAGACATTGGAGAGGGTCCAGAGACGAGCGACTAAACTCTGCACGAAAAAACCTGCCTCTCACTCCCCTACTCACACCCTCTTTACAGTTTCCAGGGATGACCTCTGGTTCTCCCCTGATCTCCCACTATTCTCTGTAGAACTTCTCCAGCTAAGACAATATTATTATTATTATTATTATTATTACCCCAAGACCTCATGGAGGCAAAGACTCATCTGGGAGGTCCTTTTATCACACACACACACACACACACACACACACACACACACACACACACCTCATCATACCGTGTCTTAAACACACTCAAACTCCTTGCAGACACCACACTCTCAGGCAAGGCATTCCAATCATTCACAACTCTGCACGAAAAAACCTGCCTCTCACTCCCCTACTCACATCCTCTTTACAGTTTCCAGGGATGACCTCTGGTTCTCCCCTGATCTCCCACTATTCTCTTCCTTCTCTCCACCAGACTTTGCAAATTACATCTTCTCAATCTTTCCTGATACTCAACATTCCAGAGGTCAGAAACTACCTTAGTCAGTCGCCTTTGGACCCTTTCCAACATCTCTTCATCCTTCTGAAAACCCGGTGACCAAATCTGGGCACAATAGTCCATGTGTGGCCTAATCAAAGCCTTATACAATGGAACAAGAATCTCCCTACTTCTACACGTCAGTGTCCTCCGTATCATTCCCAGAAGCCTTTGTGTTGTCTTCACAATTTTGGTGATGTGTCCCCTAAATTTTAGATCCTTATCTACTATCACCCCCAGATCTCTTATTTTCTCTACCTCCAACAATATATTCTCACCAAGCATAAATTCTGCATCCCATCTTTGTTTTCCAAATTTCAAAACCTTACATTTTGCAACATTGAACTCGCATCCCCATTTCCGTGCCCAATCACTCAATTTATTCAAGTCCTCTTGTAAGGCCACAACATCTTCACTACTCTTTATGGTTTGTCCCAACTTCGCATCATCTGCAAACAACTGAATATCTCCATCCAAATCTTCACCAATATCATTAATATACAAAAAAACAGTAATGGCCCTAAAACAGACCCCTGAGGCACTCCACTAGTGACTTTCCTTTTCCGGGATATATCACTTCCATACACAACTTGTTGATACCTATCAGATAGCCAGTCTCCAATCCAATGCACTAATCTAATGTCCAACCACATCTGCGCTAGTTTGACTGTCAACTTATTATCGTACCGCATGATAAGTTGACTGTCAACTTATCATGCGGTACTCTATCAAAAGCCTTTGTGAAATCCAAGTATATTACTGTGCATCCTTCTCCTCTGTCCAAGGAAGCAGTCACTTTATTGTAATAAGTAAGTAGATTACTAAAACATGACCACCCTTTAGCAAATCCATGCTGTCCATCAAAGATAATACCGTTGTTGTCAACCCAACTCTGGATCCTAGTTCTCACAAGCTTCTCCAACAACTTAACCACAACACCTGACACACAGATAGGTCAATAGTTTGATGCTTGAGTTCGATCACCTCCTTTATGAAGTGGCACAATCTTGCCCTCCTTAGGAACATGACCAAGTGTAAGACTCGTATTAAAAAAATATGTTAAGGCAGGTGTCAACTCCATGGCACATTCCTTCAGAATACGCGATGATATATTATCAAGTCCCACAGCCTTATTTACATCTAGTTTACTCAACTCCCCAAACACCTCTTGCTCACTTACAGTCAGTCTCTCCTCCCCATCATCAACTGCTCTCAATCTCTCCATGAAGTCACATTCACAAGACTGAAAGATCTTTATGAACTGCTCATTAAGTATCTCCACCACACATTCTGCAACAGCTGTCTTTATACCATTTTCTCCAATCAATATCATCCTTCCATAATCATTCTTTCTTTTGCTGGCTACATATCGAAAGACCTCTCTAGGATTTTTTTTGGCTTCATTAGCTAACTGCTGTTCATACCTCTCTATAGCTACTCTCACCAACCAAGTTACCCTCCTTGCCTGGTCTTTGTAGACCTCATGAAATTGGTTATTTCCACTTCTCTCTGTATCACATGCTTAATCTCTTTATTCATCCATCTCACACCTACCTTATTAACCTTCTCACCCTTGGAATACATTTAGACATTGCATCTACTAGATAGTTTTTGAAAATCCCCCAAGCTGCAATGATCTCTTTTCCAGATAACTCCTCATTCCATGCTACACCCGCAAGCTATCTCCTGAGCTCTTCATAATCACCCCACTTGTAGTTCCACATATACCCTTTTCTCACAGGGGTCCTCGCACTGCTGGCAACCACCCAGGTAATCACCTCATGGTTACTCTCACCAATCGGTGAATGATTTGACAACTTATTTATAATTACATCCTTTGATGAGATGACCAAATCCAAGACCCTTAATCCTCGTGTGCCCTCTGTTACATACTGTCTGAGGTAGTTATCCCTCAAAAATTCAAGAAACTCATTTTCTTTACTTCCAGTTGCTATCTCATCATTCCAGTCTATATTGCCATAATTAAAATCACCCATAATGATCACCCTTTTCTTATTTGCTTGGCTAATTTGACTATACATTTCACTATTACCACCATCCACGTTATCTGGTCTATAACAACATCCAACCAAGTATTTGATTCCATTCACCTCTATCTCACACCATACTGCCTCAAAACCACTGGCACTATTTCTGTCTTGCATCTCTACTTTGTATGGATATAACTCTTTCTCTATCATCAATAGCACTCCCCTTCCCTTTTTACCCCTTCTATCCTCACGAAACACATCATACCCTTCCATCTCTATTCCTGTCACGATGTCATCCTCTTCCAACCATGTCTCACTTATTCCGACAATCTTTGGGTGAACAGATGCAATTAGTGCAACCATTTCATCTGCCTTGTTTCTTATACTTCTAGCATTTGTATACAAACACAACAGCTCATTTCTGGATCTACAGCTAGTTCCACTGATACCACTCATTCGATGTGATCTCTCCATGCTCGACTGGGGCCATTTCCCTTTCTGCTTCTTCATTTTAGAACCCTTTTCAATTCCAACTGTTTCCTCTTGATCCCTGGTCATCCCATTCCTTTCCTGCCTACACAAGCTCTCACCTCCTCCTGGAGCATCCACCTTTCTCACGCTGTGTACCCCTGTCCACCCTGAGCCTCCTCGTTTCCCTGCTCCTCTTGCACACCTATTCTCTCATTTTCTATACTCATACCACTCACTTCCCCATTCATATCCACTTCTTCAATCTCTCCTGTCTTATTCTTCTACTCTTCCACATCACTCCCCTCTCGATCTGATTCATTCTCTCTATTCACTTCTCTACCTTCCAGCAGCAGTCTCTCCAAGCGACTCACACCATAACCACTCAAAATGCAGTCCATCGCTCCCATACAGCTAACTTCATCCCTCAAACTCATTCCACATATTAACAAACTGTCTACTCCCATATCAGGAGTTTGGAATGCTGGCTATGGACAGAGGTTGAAGAAATGTGAATTGCAGAGTGTGGTGGACAGGAGGTGATATGATAGAAACATTTAAGTTACTGAGAGAATTTTATTAGATTAATCCAGAGGAGATTATAAAAAGAGTAGAAGGTGAGAGAGGAAGAACCAGAGGTCATTTCTGGAAGTTATGTAAAAGTGTGGTGAAGAGGGGATGTGAGGAGTAGATTTTTTTTTTACAAGGAGAATTGCCAACGAATGGAATGCATTACTAGAATGTGTTGTTAATGCAAGGAGTGTTAAAGATTTTAAGATTCTATATGATAAATACGTTGTCAGTTGAATGAACCTTCCAGAATGAGTCTGTCATCTCCATGGATGATGTAATAATAATAATTAGCGTGGATAAGATGATGGCTGACTGACAGATATCAAAAAGTTATATATATGGAGGATGTGAGTCTGCAAGATTTAAGGTGTACCACAAGGATCAGTCCTTGGTCCACTGTTATTCAATCTGTATGATAATGATATCGGGAAGGATTTGATAGGTGACATGCAGCAATTTGCTAATGATACAAAGATAGGTAGTATAATCAGCAATGCTGCTGATATGCAGCACTTGCATAATGATTTGAACAGGCTGGAATTGTGGGCATGGGAAAATGGATGTCAGTTCTATGTCAATAAATGCAAAGTCATTCATTTTGGCATGATTAGATATCCAATGTTGTACTAGTATATACATTTCAGCTACTTAGGCACGATTTTTAGTCAAAATGGTTAATTAAATATGGAAATACACAACAGAATCAACAAAGCTGGTATGGTAGGAAGCCAACTGAATAATAGAGAAATTAGTCAAAACACTAAATTAGCTGTATACAAGACAGTGTTCAAGCCAATTTTAACTTATCGATCTGAGAGCTGGGTTAGAAATAAAACACTTGACCAAAGACTCTAACTATAGATATGAAAGTCCTGAGAAAGATTAGAGGCATGAACAGATGGCATTAGTGGCAATATCATATTAAAAACGAGGATATTAGGAAAGAACTTAACACTGTTAGCATCCAGGAATGTGTTAGCAGGCTAATCTCAGGTGGTATGGTCACTTAAACAGAATGGGAAAGGAAAGATTAGCAAAACAATTGTTCTATGCCAGGTTGGCAGGAAAAAGACCCAGAGGAAGACCAAGATATAGGTGGATTGATACAGTAAAATGTGCCTTAGAAGATAGAAATATAACATCTGATAGTGTTGGAGTATTGACAGGTAACAGATTGATTTGGAGGAAATTTGTAGATAGGAAGTTAGTAATGATGTGAGTTTTTCATGTAGTACTATCATATCCTCTACACTCCTTGAGGGTACATATCAGGAATTTGATGATGATGTTGTATTATATTGGTGGGATTATGCTAGAAGAAATTGATCAGGCTAGGGGTCTTGGAGGTTAATAGATATGAAGTTGAAGTTCAGGGGGCTTGTAGCAAAGATTGCAAATACAACTCAAAAGATAATTGCAATGGTTAAACGAACTTTCACATATAAAGATAAAGATGTCGTTTTGCCTGTTTGTACAAGGCCTTGATAAGATCTCATGGACTATTGTACACAGGTCTGGTCTCCTGGTTTCCATTGTGATTCTGATACAGTGGAGAGACTGCAAAGGAGTGTGTTAAAAATGCTAACAGGATTGTGGAATACTGATTATGAAGACAGATTGAAAATTTGTAGACTGCAGACACTAGCAAACAGGAGATGATATGATTGATACTTAGAAACTTCTGAAAGGGTCATACAGGATTTCACTTGATGGAATATTTCATTTTATGAAGGATGGGGAAAGGACAACAAGGCATTCTTGGAAGCTGAGAATGAATGCTGCTAAGAAGGGGTGAGAACTACATTTTTCTCTCATAGGGTGGTGCATGATTGGAATGCACTGCCATTGGATGTTGTGTGAACAAGCACTGTGAATGAATTCAAGAATAAGTATGTGCCCCCCCCCCCCCCCCCCCCCCCCCGATGAGTCCCCAACTCTCTGCAAGTCTTTCTTATAATAACAAAAATTCAGAACATCCATGGAGACACAAGCCTAATCATGAGAGGCTTATCTTAGACAACGCAAAGTCTATCATACCACTCCTTAAACCTTTTCATCATTTGTGATCTCATCCAGCCTGGTTGGCCAAGCAGCTAGCTTATGCACTCTCCAGCCAAAAGGAGAGTTCAAATTCTGCCGTGGGCATGGATGTTTGTTGTCTGTGAAAATACTAGTGATGGTGGTGGATGGTAGATGGTGTTGATGTAGTTCAAGGATTGAGTGGTGGAGACAGAGAGCTGTAAAGTAGGTGCCTTCCCTCGATGAGTCTTTGGACTCCCTGGAGGGATCTAATAATAATACTCACTCTATTAGGCAATGCACTTCATGGTCCAATCATCCTAAATAAAAAAAGCCACTTCTCACCATTTCTATTTGCAAGTTCCAGGAATGCTTCCTTGTTCTATCATTCAAAAGATCTTTCCAGTGTCAACACAGTAACTACCTCTCAACAGTTTAAATTTCTCAATTATATCACTTCTTCATCTTCTATACATCAAACTCTGCAATCCACACGCACTCAGCCTATCCTTTTAATTATTGTACGGTTGTGATACCATTTGTTATCTGTCTCTGCACCCTCTTCAAGGTTAATTCATCCCCTTCAAATTATTGTGACCAGATCTGAAAACAGTAATCTAGATGTGGTCTCAGAGATTTTTATAATGGAATCACCACTCTTCTATCTCTGCTGATTAACATCCTTCTCAGTATTGCAGCAATCCTTTAAGTCACCTTCACCACCCTTGCAATATGTCCTTCAAACATTCAAATTTCTATCAATCACCCTTCCCATCAAAGATCCTCCTCCACTTCTTATAATAAAATTCTACCAATACAGTATGTAGTCTCTCATCCATGCATCCCAAATGTCGAGACGTTACATTAAACTGACATCCTCATTCCTCTGTCTGTCTACCAAGCTAATTTAAATTCTTCTGGCAACTGCACTCTATCGCCAGTTTCATTTTATCTCGTTCTTTTATTCCTTCCTTTCACTTCCATGCTCTCACTTATTTGTGCTTTCTTTGGGGGGGGGGGGGGATTGATAGAAATTTGAATGCTTAAAGGACATATTGCCAGTCTCACTTGCTTTTGTTTCTTCATTCGTACTTCCTTGCATTTCTACAGTCTTGGTGGCTTTCATTCCTTCAATCTGTGTTTTGCATTCACTGATAATAACTTGTAGTCAAATCAATTTTTGAACTTTCTACAGACCCACCCCTTTTTTAATCTCCTGTTCACTCTCTTTATAAACACATACTCTAAATTCTGCCATATATACATGCTGCGCTCATGACAATGAACCATTCTCAAACAATAATAGATAAGGAAAATTTATTCTAAGAATTTTTTGACAATCTCACCCCTGTTTTTCTATTCTTTTACCCTCAAGAAAGAAAGGACTTTATTTTTTGGAGTATATTACAAGAAATCCATGTTAATACTTTACATTTTTTTTCTTTAGAAATTACCTGGGATAAAAAGATGGAAATAAGTAATTATGAAGTGTTGTGCAAAATATGTATTTCAAAACCTGGTAATATGTGTCAGAGACTATTTCATACAAAAATAAATATGTGAAATATCTCATTACAGGATTTTGAATTTTCTTTTACAAATAAAACCAAATGCAAGTACATGATTATTTTATAAAAGTTATGATGACTGAGGTGCTGTGTATTTTTTACAAAATGTTTAATTGTATTTTCAATGGCAGTAGGGAAGATAAGAATAGAAAATGTATCCCTTCCTAATCAGTGGGAAGACACACATGCAAATTTACTTTTTCAAATTCCTTCTCTTTTAAAGCAACTCTACTTATTTATTATTATTATTATTTTTACAAAACAGCTTCAGTTCTAGAACACATGTGGTCACATGGTTCACAATGTTAGTATATGCAGTGCACCCTCCATATTGCTAGATTTGAAGGGATTTTAATAATTGCTTTTGTTCTCTTTTGTTATTTTTGTAGGATGATATAATCACAAAATTGAAATACATGCATTCATACATGCTTATCTAAGTTTGGAAACTGATTTAGGTAATTCAAATTTTCAAATATAAATAAATTAAATGAAAATAGTATTTGTTAAAGATACCAAGCAATTTTAAACCTGGTTTTACTCCATTTTTCCCAAGTGAGCAAACAGACAAAATGTCAAGTTTGCGCCTGCAATTTCTGAAATTCTGAAAATAGTGTTTGTTTGTTTTTGTTGTTGTTAATCACTATATCATAACTTTATGTCTGAGATTTTCTATACCATTAATATAGTTCACAAATTAGCAATAAAATACTACAAAAAAAAAAAAAAAAAAATTGAAACTGACATGCCACATGTAATGAAAAATGATGTGATCAGGAGAGTTTCTGTTTGATGAAACACGTAGAACAGACTGGCATTAATGTATGAATTACCTCCAAACACATCAACTATGCTTCAATTTTTATATCACCTTCATATGCAAGGATCTGCCCTCAATTTCTAAGCATTATAGTAGATCTTAAAGATGCCAAAGCATTTTGCCATCTTTAAGATATTTAACTTCCATTCTTTTCAAAATCAGCTCCTGACTGTTTAGCTAGGTTTACACGAAATTTTACTCTCTTAGATTTTTCTTTATATTCCATAAGTGCACCAGTTATCTTATCACCCAATACCTTTCAATATAATTTCATATTTTTTGTGGGATGCTTTTTTAGATTCCTGTGTCCATCATAAAATGCTTATTATTTTATCCTTCACTAGAAAACTTCATGTTGTCCTGGCTGAATTAATTGACATTTACTATTTACTTAAGAATCTGCTTAGGGTCTCTATAATTGATTTTTATTTTCAATTTTTTTTTCCAAATAACGTGTATATTTAAGTTTACTATTTAAAATCTGAGAACTGTCCAACTTCATTTCTTTTCAAAACTTTAGTATGTATTTTTTATTTTTAACGGAGTACTCATTTTTATCCTACTTTTATCCTGTGGTTGCTTCCTATTTCACATACTATGTATGCGCTTAAGATCAATCTGAAAACATCACTGTCAACAATAATGCAATCAACAGGCTCATTCTCTTTTCACATAACTTCTCTTCATGAATCTATATATAATTTCATGTTGAATCATCATCAAGGTGTTAGTAATGACTAGTTTATCTTGGCCAAGTAGAAATCTAACAGGTATACTTGCCATTATTATTAGCTCTACTCTTTATGCCAAATTTTCTCAAAATAACTATTATATATGAACTGGAATTGATTTTTTACTGTACTGTTCAAGCCTCCAAGAAAAGAAGAACTAGTTTTCTCTACCCATCCCCCTCCCCAGCAGCTGATTTCTAATGAATTAAAAATTTCTTTACCTTTTCACTAATAGTACTTTGTGTTGGACCATAGGCAAAAATAAGTCTGATTCTCCTATCATTCTACTAGAAACTGCCTACCACTCAAGTAATTTATCTTAATGTTTAATATTTGTTGATTACTATTGCTAATAATAATAATAATATCTACCTCCCTTAAATGTCCTGGTACCTGAATAAATAAATCATCTCATACTTATTTAAAAGCCTATCACCCATTGAAGGCTTCTGAGTCATAGTAACATCAATTATGTTAACTGTATTTCTTTATGCATTTTTGGAAATTATGGAGACAACTACCGTGTTTGAATAAAAACTTTAGTTTACTATTACTAAAATTTTACAATTCGACGTTTCGACCTTTATGTCAAGGTCATCTTCTGGAGCGTACAAATATACACAGGAAACAAGCTATACTACAGTCATGCTGGTTCGTTAAAGACACTGACTAACCGCTACCACAATTGTTGGCCTGACCTCTGGTGAGAAAAAAAAAAAAAAAAATTATACATCAACGCTAGAGTCCTATTATTTGTGTTGTCTACTATATACATATATTAACATCATTCCAGCCAGTTGGAGTGGAATGGTTTCTAATAATAGCAGATTGGCTAGAGTCCTGACTTATGTTGGGTGGTTTATCAGGATTTCGCAGGATTCTTTAAATTTTCTTTCGTACCATGTTTTTGTGTGCGGTGTAAGGAGCAGGTGCTTTTCCAGTTGATTTGGTGTAAGGTGTTGAGTGTGTGGTCCGAGAGGCCTGCTTCACCATAATGGTTATATTTAATGTGTCTAATGTGTTCTTTTTTGCGTATAGGGATTGTCCGTCCTGTTTCACCAATGTACGGTAAGTTACAGGTGCAGCGGATGCAATAGACTCCAGGATGTGCTAATGGGAGGAGAGGATCCTTAGAGGAGCTGAATATGGTTTTAAGTTTAGTGGGTGGTTTAAAGGTGGTATTGAGGTTATAATGTTGTAGGATTCTGTTGATTTTTTTTGATAACCCTTTAATGTATGGGATGGCTATGGTTTTACTGTAATCTAGATTCGTTTTTGTTGTGGTTTTATAGAGTATTTTATTGACAGTATTTTTGTTATAGCCATTGTTTATGAATGTGTCACTAATGATTTTTAGTTCTTGTTTCAGGGCTTGCTGGTTAGAGCAAATAGTTGTGGCTCTGTTTTTAAGGGTGTTTATGACTCCATATTTTTGTGCTGGGTGGTGATATGAATTCGCATGTATGTATTGGCCCGTGTGTGTCCGTTTTCGGTAGACCGTGAAGGATAGATTGCCTGAAGGAAGACGTGTAACTATTGTGTCTAGGAACGGGAGCGAATTTTGGTTTTCGATTTCGATGGTAAATTGTATGCGTTCGTGTTGTTTGTTTAGGTGGCTGAGGAATGTGTTTAGCGTTTGTCGACCGTGCGGCCAGATCACGAACACGTCGTCAACGTATCTGAGCCAGATTGTCGGTCGAAGCGTGGCGGAATCAAGAGCCCTTTGCTCAAAGGTTTCCATGTAGAAGTTCGCGATTGGGGGGGGGACAATGGTGAACCCATGGCCGTACCTTCCTTTTGTAGGTAGAATTTGTTTTGCCACACGAAGTAACCGGACTTTAGTATGTGGGCAAAGAGGGCCGTAATGTCGGGCAGAAATTTGTTCTGTAGTAGGAGAATTGTGTCATTGATGGGGACATTAGTGAAAAAGGCAGAAATGTCAAAACTGACTAATAAGTCGTCTTTGTCGAGTGTTATGTTTTTGATTATGTTTATAAAGTGTTGTGTGTTTTTTACGTAGGAGGGGGAATGACCTACCAACTCCTTGAGTGTTGCCGCTAATTTCTTGGCTAGGTGGTAATTGGGACTGTCTATTCCTTCCACTATTGGTCGAAGGGGCACATTTTGTTTGTGTATTTTCGGAAATATTCTGGGGGGGGGGGGGGGCGTAGTGGGGTTTGAGTTTTTTTAACTGTGTCTGGTGGCCAAGAAGTGACGGACTTTAGTAGTTTTTCTGTTTTGTCCTTTATCCTCTTTGTTGGGTTATAATTTACCATTTTATATGTGTTGTTATCGGCTACTAGTTGGTTTCATTTGCAGTATGTATGTTGACCTGTCAAGGACAACAGTGGCACTGCCCTTATCAGCTTTCGTTATTATTATGTTTTGTTTGGCTTTTTAACGATTTAATTGCTGCTAATTCTGTTTTAGTCAGGTTGTTCTGTATGGTTTTCTTGGTATTTAGGACATTACTGGTTTCTAGTCGTATTTTGTCTGCTATGTTGTTAGGTAGGGATCTGATGCCTCTTTCAGTGTGGTAGATACAAACACTTGAAAGAATTACTGACAATTTGGCCAAGCATACCCTGGAAAAGAACAAAGAAAAACTCAAGAAAAAATTCCACAGGTTGAAACAAACCGGCAAAATATGGCGGCCAATCAGAGGACTTCCTTCCCGAGAAAACAACAATGAACAACAAACAAGGGAGACAAGAAGCGACCAACCACCGACAAGCAAGAACCATGCGATTAACTTATCAAGCCATACCCTGAACAACGGCGAACTCACGCTGCTGAATAAAGGAACTGAACTACGCAATAACGCCTAACAAGGTAAACAAATTAGATTTTATCTACCACATTGAAAGAAGGCATCAGATCCCTACCTAACAACATAGCAGACAAAAATACGACTAGAAACCAGTAATGTCCTAAATACCAAGAAAACCATACAGAAACAACCTGACTAAAACAGAATTAGCAGCAATTAAATCGTTAAAAGCCAAACAAAGCATAATAATAACGAAAGCTGATAAAGGCAGTGCCACTGTTGTCCTTGACAGGTCAACATACATACTGCAAATGAACCAACTAGTAGCCGATAACAACACATATAAAATGGTAAATTATAACCCAACAAAGAGGATAAAGGACAAAACAGAAAAACTACTAAAGTCCGTCACTTCTTGGCCACCAGACACAGTTAAAAAACTCAAACCCCACTACGCCCCCCCCCCCCCCCCAGAATATATGAGGTTCCGAAAATACACAAACAAAATGTGCCCCTTCGACCAATAGTGGAAGGAATAGACAGTCCCAATTACCACCTAGCCAAGAAATTAGCGGCAACACTCAAGGAGTTGGTAGGTCATTCCCACTCCTACATAAAAAACACACAACACTTTATAAACATAATCAAAAACATAACACTCGACAAAGACGACTTATTAGTCAGTTTTGACGTTTCTGCCCTTTTCACTAATGTCCCCATCAATGACACAATTCTCCTACTACAGAACAAATTTCCGCCCGACATTACGGCCCTCTTTGCCCACGTACTAAAGTCCGGTTACTTCGTGTGGCAAAACAAATTCTACCTACAAAAGGAAGGTACTGCCATGGGCTCACCATTATCCCCCCCAATCGCGAACTTCTACATGGAAACCTTTGAGCAAAGGGCTCTTGATTTCGCCACGCTTCGACCGACAATCTGGCTCAGATACGTTGACGACGTGTTCGCGATCTGGCCGCAACGGTCGACAAACGCTAAACACATTCCTCAGCCACCTAAACAAACAACACAAACGCATACAATTTACCATCGAAATCGAAAACCAAAATTCGCTCCCGTTCCTAGACACACTAGTTACACGTCTTCCTTCAGGCAATCTATCCTTCACGGTCTACCGAAAACCGACACACACGGGCCAATACATACATGCGAATTCATATCACCACCCAGCACAAAAATATGGAGTCATAAACACCCTTAAAAACAGAGCCACAACTATTTGCTCTAACCAGCAAGCCCTGAAACAAGAACTAAAAATCATTAGTGACACATTCATAAACAATGGCTATAACAAAAATACTGTCAATAAAATACTCTATAAAACCACAACAAAAACGAATCTAGATTACAGTAAAACCATAGCCATCCCATACATTAAAGGGTTATCAGAAAAAATCAACAGAATCCTACAACATTATAACCTCAATGCCACCTTTAAACCACCCACTAAACTTAAAACCATATTCAGCTCCTCTAAGGATCCTCTCCTCTCATTAGCACATCCTGGAGTCTATTGCATCCGCTGCACCTGTAACTTACCGTACATTGGTGAAACCATATTCAGCTCCTCTAAGGATCCTCTCCTCTCATTAGCACATCCTGGAGTCTATTGCATCCGCTGCACCTGTAACTTACCGTACATTGGTGAAACAGGACGGACAATCCCTATACGCAAAAAAAGAACACATTAGACACATTAAATATAACCATTATGGTGAAGCAGGCCTCTCAGACCACACACTCAACACCTTACACCAAATCAACTGGAAAAGCACCTGCTCCTTACACCGCACAAAAACATAGTACGAAAGAAAATTTAAAGAATCCTGCGAAATCCTGATAAACCACCCAAATATCAACAATAAAGATGGTATGAAAATTCCAAGGATCTGGATGGCACACATTCAGCCAACCTAATTTGAAAGATTCAACATAATTCAGGACTCTAGCCAATCTGCTATTATTAAAAACCATTCCACTCCAACTGGCTGGAATGATGTTAATATATGTATATAGTAGAAAACACAAATAATAGGACTCTAGCGTTGATGTATAATTTTTTTTTTTTTTTCTCACCAGAGGTCAGGCCAACAATTGTGGTAGCGGTTAGTCAGTGTCTTTAACGAACCAGCATGATTGTAGTATAGCTTGTTTCCTGTGTATATTTGTATGCTCCAGAAGATGACCTTGACATAAAGGTCGAAACGTCGAATTGTAAAATTTTAGTAATAGTAAACTAAAGTTTTTATTCAAACACGGTAGTTGTCTCCATAGTTTCCAAAAATGCATTCGGATCACCGTGCAAGCCTAAAAGAAAGGATGTATTTCTTTATGTTTTCTACCAGCTTCACCACAGCTGACATTTTGCTGTTATGGTTCCATGACAAAAGTATCAAAGGACTTTATATAACTGGAAAACATTCCAGCTGGCACGATATCAGATTATTTTCCATTTTAATGTACAAGTTGGACTGGCCATTCCAATGGTGTTCTCCATGTCAAGGGTCGAATATGCAGATGATTAGACAACAGTAAGAATTGTTAATCTGTTCTTCACATTCTTTTTAAGCTAAGCGTTGGTCTTCCAGTTACCTTGCTTTTTATTATGATTATTAAATAATCCACATCTGGTAATAATTTACTGTTATGAAAAATTCTTCACAGAAATTCTATGATGCAAACACTGATTGAAAATGTGCTAAAAGTTTATAAAACAATTACCTAAAATGATAGCTCTTGGCAGGGCACCATTATCAGCAAAACCTAAACAATCAGTAAATGTATTTTTATAGCTTCCATTAGCTATACTCTGCTGACCTTTCAGACAAGTTTGGTATGCTACTTGATGTGGATTCTGAGTGTAGTTGTCATCCTGAAGAACCTGCAGTAAAAAAACAATTTGAGACACATACACAGAAAATGAGCATTTCAGAAGTATGATAACACATCTGCAGTTACATAAAATTATAGTGATTCACGATGAGTGCTTATGCTGGAAATTTGTTATTAATATTAGAGAGAAGTAAAATGAAGTGCTCGAATATGGAGATATAAAAGTATTGCAGCGGTTACAATGCAAAATTTAGAGGGACTTGAAATTCAGATAACTGGAGTGGAGCTTTTATAGTTCCCATCTGTAAAAAGAGGAATTGTAAAATTTTTTTGTAATAGTTTTATCTTTATTTTTATTTGTAATATAATATACGTATTACATAGATCTAAAGTTTTTCCTTTATGTTTTTAAACTCACTTACACTGAATTGATGTTCTCTCCTTTTTTCTTTTGCCTTAATCTTTGTCATACGTAACTGGCTTTAATTCTAATTGCAGGCAGCCATATGTCGGCTAATACAGCTAATTCAGTCCCTTATGCTCTTCAGTCTGGCAAAATTTGTTTTCCGACTGCGTCAGCCAGACTGTGCTTCCGAGAGAGTGAGGGATTGAAATGTGGAATAACAGCAATGCAGGCGTTCATAACTTTAACAGAAACTTCTCTTTTTCTTACTCAACACTTAGGTTAGTCGTGGCAATTTCTGATTAGCACACAGGTTCGTGATTTTTTTTGGAGATAGTGTATTGACAAGTATCAGATCAGCATGTTGTTTACAAGTCATTTATTCTAACTAAGAAATGCATGTACATTTGAAACAACAATTAGTTATGGCTACACTTTCCTGGCTTATCTAAACCTTGATTATCATACACTATTATACAATGCAATATACCATACACCAGGGTTTCTCAAACTTTTTCTACGACAGAACACTTCACAAATCCTGAAATTTTCACCGAACACCTTGGTTATTTTGTAATTTATTAATTAATAATTGGTAATTTAGCTGATTTTTATTATTAATTAATAATTAATTAAACATCAATTAAAGTATGATTTAATTGATGTTTTAATTAAGTTAACTGATTTAATTAAAGCATCAATAAACCATCATTAAATTAATTTGTGCTGATTTTCATTGACATCTCCTATTCTGATCACCAAATATATTTATAAGATTATTAGAGGTACTTACGAGTGAATGCAGACTTTTTCTCCTGTGTGCTGGTAGTTTTCCCCTCCTTTTGTACATCCTGGAGATCTTTGTAGGCTTGAGGTGGATGACTCATTATCTGTTCCATCACAAACACCTTCAATAAGAGATTTCTTAATACCAAAATTAAACAAAGTGCCTTGTCTCTTATTCATATTAGAATTTAAATCTGTATTCCTATTACTTTTAAAAAAATCACAGCACTCCGGTTTCAGAACAAGCACTTACACACAGCAATACGAACTTGCGAAGAAAGTATTCAGTATTACTACATCTGAGAACCAGATACTGACTATCTTGATCTTCAATTTCAGTGGAAAAATTTAGTTCATACTTCCTTGCTGATTGGTCACTGACATTTGCAACACAGATGTTATTTTGTTCAGTTTTGAGAACACACCACCCATTGTTGTAATCAGCTTGCAGGCAATTTTTATGATCAGTCATAAACGGCTGTATTCTCTTTCCCAATTGTTGAAAGATTTCGATGTGTGAAAATTAACAATAATTCATGAATATTTCCATGTTTAAAAATATGCTGCTTGGTCACTGACATTTGCTACACAGATGTCATTTCCTTCAGTTTTGAGAACATAAAATATGCCACCAATTGTTATAATCCACTTGCAGGCAATTTTTATGACCTGTTATAAACAGCGGTATTCCCTTTTCCAAATGTTGAAAGGTTTCGATGTGTGAAAATTAACGATACACAGATGTTATTACGCGTTCTGGGTCTGAACTTTTCGACATATTCACAAATATTATTCTCCTCAGAATATTTCTACTATAAAATATTTATTCATGAAAAATGCTTAGAAAACTCCAGAATTCCAGAACTTCTCGCAGAACACCTATTCACCTGCCGTGGAACACTAGTGTTCTGCAGAATACAGTTTGAGAAACCCTTCCATACACTATGCTATTATACAATACAGTATTATACACAATTAAGATAAACTTGTTGCATACTTTCTCATAGTTACATATATCCCTAGCACAAGCGTATCAACTTAACACAGCTACTTACAAATCATCCTTTACAAACAGTCAGTCCTTTGTATTCAGTGAAAATTCCATCAGGATACCGCGTTTTTCTGTCTTGATTATGACATTTCTATTTCTCACCAGAACGTCCCAGAAATGCATTTAATCCTTATGGCAGCTCGATACAAATTGCCTCTATAGTCGATGACTGGAAGCTTTTCTATCAGAAAAATTGTTGGGGAGATTTGGACTTCATCTGCAAGACCTTTCCTTCGGATCCCAGCAACAGGCGCCATTATCGCTGAGAGCATGGCAACCTCTGTACTTCGGAACTTCTACTCTGGGAACACCAGAGAACTCCGATTCCTACTCACCAGGTTGCTTAAATATCCTTTCCTTTCTTTGTCTTTATTTTTGCAATTTATTCTGTAAAATCCTGCATGATAAGTTATAGAATAACTTATCATGCAAGATTTTATAGAAAAAAGCTGAATGTGAGGATAGGAGAATTTCATCAGTAAGTGTTCTAGGTAAGTTTTATGCAAGCATAATTGAGAAGAGGCTGAGAAAAATTGTGGAAGAGAAACTTAGAGAAGAATAATCTGGCTTCAGGCCAAATAGAGATTGTAAAGATCCAATTTTTACTTTGCAACAAATAGCTAAGAAATCATGGGGATATAACAAGAATCTATACTTAAGTTGTGTAAATGTGGAAAAGGTACATGACAAGGTGGCCAGAGAAAAGATTTTCAAAATACTACAATTATATGGGGTAAATGGAACATTACACAGAGCAATACTTAGTATTCAAGTTGTAAGTCAGTTAAAACTGAAGGAAATACAAGATGATGGTTTGATGAAAAATCAAATGTAAGATAAGGGCACACACTATCTCTGCCTTTATTCATCATTTATATGGATCACATTATGAAAGAGAGTGCCATTAGATCTGATATTAGAATTTGGAGATATGTAGATGATGCACTCCTAAACACATTCAGTTAAGTCTCCAGGATTTCCTAACTACATTGAATGACAGCTGTAACAAATTTAGCATGAAAATCAACAATAACAAGACCAAAATATGAAAACAGATAGGAACACAAAAAAATTCATTTGCATTCTCAAAGAAGAACATATAGAACAAGTAAAATATTTCAAATATTTAGGCACAGTTTTTAGTGAGGATGGAAAATTAAATATGGAAACAGACAACAGAATAAACAAAGTTGGTATGGTGGAGGCCCAAATGAATAAATTTATATGGAAGAAGAGAGAAATTAGCACTTGATCAAAGATTACAGATAAGAGACATCTGAGAAAAATGAGGAGGGGACTGAACAGATGGCATCTATTCAGTATGCTGTCATAGTAGCCTTTACACACACACTTGAGGATACATATCAGGAAAACGATAAATTATAGAGAAGCAGAAAAAGCATGCCTAATTATTTCAGGGTGTCTGAATTTTGGCAACAATTTTCTCCACATCTTCACCATTTTACATGCCAAGGACATTTTATCACTTCGCTATTTGAGTGCTTGTGCATCACTCACAACCCAATTGTCCTTTGTCCACACTGCTAATTTATATAAATCTTCTTGTAAGATATACACATCACTTTTATCAACTATTGTCCTCCCTAGTTTTGCATCATTGGCAAACAACTGAATGTCCCCTTCAAATATTCTGCTATATCATTAATATACAAATTAAAGAGTAGTGTTCCTAGTACAGAGTCTCTTTGCATGTTTAATTTAGAGTATAACCAAGTGGAAAAACTTTCAATGTCTATCTCTAATCCAGAGTATTTTAGTAATAAGGTGTGACACCTTTTGGCTACTTGTACATGGAAATATGACTTCTGCATTACTTCAACCTTGGTATCACTTCTGGTTCTGGCTCCCACTGATGAGACTTCAATAAAGGTTGAAACCAGTCTGGATAGTGACCCTTCCATAATATACAGCATTATATATGTCCTTAAGGATATATGTTTTGCATTATGGGATACTAAGGCAAGTGATGTGAAGTCATTAGTTCCTATATACGCGCTGTCCAGTTCTGAACTTACTTTAGGTGCAAACTTTGTTTGCTTACACTTGGATAAACGATTAAATCAAGAATATAATTTCTTGGCATCTTTAATTTATAGTACAGCCCTGGGGCACTCCATTGGTCACCCTCATTTGCCTAGATTCCACTCCACCATACACCACCCTCTGATGTCTGTCTATCGCAGCTATCTTTCCTGTCCATGCCACCAGTCTCATACCCATTCCCATTTGCTCCAACTAATGTGAGGTTTTTCATGCAGAATTCTGTCAAATGCCTTTGCAAAGTCCAGCAGTATCGTGGTGTAGCCATTTCTTTTATACAATTCTTCTGTCCACTTATTATAAAATGTGAATAAATTACTGCAATGGGACCTATCTTTACACAAAGCAATGTGCCTCCTATAAAGCATCAAATTCCTATCCACACATTCCTGAATTCTACTTTTAACTAACTTTTCCAATACTTTAACCACCACTCTAGAGATACTAAGTGATCTGTAATTTGCTACTTCTGCCATGGAGCCACCTTTATGTAATGAATCTTATCCTCTTTCCACTTCCTTGGACCCTTGCCAGAGCTGAGACTTAGGTTAAACAACTTTCTCAGAGGCATTGCCAGTTCACTTGCACATTCTTATAGCACACAAACAGACATGCCATCCAGGTACACTGCTATATTCACTTTTTTTTTTCCAATATACTGAGTATCTCCAGTACTGGAGATACTCAGTATATTGGAAAAAAAAAGTTGCCTGGTGTTGTACTACTTACCAAGGTAAGATAGTATAACACTATATTCAGTCCTGAAGATATTTTCAGGTGCAAACTTTGTTTGCTCTCACTGGGATAAAGGATTAAACTAAATTTATTATATTCTAACCTAGTTAAAATAAACTTTCAATATATATTTCTTAGTTTTAACACATTCACGACGGGGTGTCATTTATCGTTCTGATGGAACTTTTCTTTATCGGTGGGCTCAACTCATACAAAGTTTCAATCTTTGGTTGAATTTTATTGCTGCTTGTTTGCATTTGAGCTGGCAAAGGAACTCACACATGCATTATATGGCATATTTGAATTCATGTTAGAATTTTATTTGAAGTTAGCCTTTGTGATCTGTCATAATGGCATCAAGAATTTCAAATGCAATAAAACAAACACTTATTTCATGTAATTGAAAAATTGGACAAGAGTTTTTAGTAAGATACTGTGTTTCCGGTGCAACACATGGTTTTGCTTGAATCTATACAGCATAATTTCTGTGAGAGGGGACATGTGATTCATTAGTTAGTGCCATTTTTATTCCAGCTGTCTCTAATTGCACTATTTGTTGAGAAATATATTACACAGACTGCAAAAGCCTCTGTACCTTAAATCAGGGATACAATAAAACTACTTGTTTTTCGTGCATCTACAGTATAATGGCTGTTGGGGACGTGAACATGTTTAAACATTTTTCGTGTGTGAGGCATATGCAACACTTTTTAATGTCTTCTTTTGTAAAGTAAAATCAGGGGTGCCAGTTATACGCGAGGGCGAGTTATTTTCGAGTAAATATGATAAGCATTTCGCCGAGAAGTTGACATCCTTCTGCTGCTTCCCTTGCTCAGCTAACTTCGATGGTGAGTTACAATGCATAAACATTTTTCTCACTACTGTTTTATTTTCTTTTTTTCCAACCAACATAATGAAAATCAATTTAATAATACAATAATTAATTTCACACTGAATAACATTATAAATTTATAAATAAATAAATAAAGTTAGATTAATTTTCTATTAATTTTCCCCTATTAAAAACTGCCCAGCACTTCAGCAACTTGATTTGTAAATTTTTGGCACATGCACATAAAAAAAGGTTCGCCACCACTGGCCTAAGGCATTTGTCCCTCAAAAATTCCAGAAATTCCATCCCTTACTACTACAGACAGTTTCCTCTTCCCAATTTATACTGTGGGGGGGGGGGGGGTGGGGGGGGGGGGGGGTGGGGGGGGGGGGGGGTGGGGGGGGGGGGGGGTGGGGGGGGGGGGGGGTGGGGGGGGGGGGGGGTGGGGGGGGGGGGGGGTGGGGGGGGGGGGGGGTGGGGGGGGGGGGGGGTGGGGGGGGGGGGGGGTGGGGGGGGGGGGGGGTGGGGGGGGGGGGGGGTGGGGGGGGGGGGGGGTGGGGGGGGGGGGGGGTGGGGGGGGGGGGGGGTGGGGGGGGGGGGGGGTGGGGGGGGGGGGGGGTGGGGGGGGGGGGGGGTGGGGGGGGGGGGGGGTGGGGGGGGGGGGGGGTGGGGGGGGGGGGGGGTGGGGGGGGGGGGGGGTGGGGGGGGGGGGGGGTGGGGGGGGGGGGGGGTGGGGGGGGGGGGGGGTGGGGGGGGGGGGGGGTGGGGGGGGGGGGGGGTGGGGGGGGGGGGGGGTGGGGGGGGGGGGGGGTGGGGGGGGGGGGGGGTGGGGGGGGGGGGGGGTGGGGGCTGTGAGATAACATTACCAAAACTTAACAAATCCATGTTGACATGGATTTGTTAAGAAGCGCTCTTGCTTTAGTAATATGATGGCCTTTTATAATAAAGCGACAAGAGAGCAGTTGATGAGGGAAAGGCATATACTGCCATTTTTTTGGATTTTGCAAACCATTTGACAGAGTGCCACATGATAAGCTGATATTTAAGTTGCAGTACATGAGTTTAAATGTCATGTTAGTCAAATGGATTCAGAATTGGCTGTCTGATAGGTATCAGAGAGTTGAGTATGGTGGGCAATATCGAGGAAGCAGAAGCTTACAAGTGGGGTTCCACAGAGTTCAGTACTGGGACCTATATTTTTCAACTTATATCAATGTCATTGTCAGTGGATTGCAAGGGGATATTCAGTTGTTTGCAGATGATGTGAAGCTGGGAAGGGTTATCAGAAATTGTGCAGATGCGGCAGCCCTGTCTGCAAGAGGATTAGAATAAACTAGACAGATGGGCAAATGAATGGGGGTTTCAGTTTAATGCGGCAAAATGAAGTTTAGATACATTGATGAGAGGCTGTATTACTTGATTGGTGGAGCTGTACTGGAGGAAATAGGGGAGATAAGAGATCTGGAGGGTGATGATTGATAGAAACCTGAAATATTATAAACAGTATCATATTCTTCAAGAGATAAAATATTCAATAATAGAATCAACATGTGATTGATAAAAAATAGTTGCTTTTTTGCTTGAATCTGATTAATCAGTAAAGAAAAACTTGCATGCTTGCATATGTGATGTACACGAGGAGAATGAAAAACTTCTTCAATTTTGCATCAAGTTAGAATTAAATGTGAGCTCCTGCAATGCTTCAAAAAGGTTATTCTGTTGATACATTTAACACTTTTCAATAGCTCCTTTCCTAATGCAGATGTTTTCTTGAAAATATACTCTCTGTAAAGTATATAAACAGATTTGAAAACTACTCATCACTCATGTGTTTGGTAATTAAGTAATTATTTAAATTTGAAATTTTATTTATATTTTATTCCTTGAAATCTAATAATGTAGATGAATTTATGCTTCTGCAGTTGATAATGCATATAATATTTCAATTTCTCTTCCTACTGTATTGACAATTACTATGAAACATAGCTGAAAATTCTACAAAACTAAATTATAATTAACATAAGTGGTATCCATATTTATTTATTGCTATTCTAACTCTTAAACCAGTCTTTAAACAAAACTTTTTGTTTTGTGTGACCCAAAATTTTTTATTTGCCCAGCAAATTACAGGCAGTGATCCTTTGTTACACCTTTTAAAACTCTCAGATTTAGTGAATAGTAGATTTTCATCTTATTCGTTCTTTCAAACTTCCTTCAGTGATGTCTGTACTTTAGAAGGGGGGGGGGGTCACATAGGCATCCGTTTCCATGTTAGGAGAATCATTTTAAAATGCTGGCAGAAACAGAAAAATGCATTTCCAAAGACATCTGGTCAGCATGATGAGAAATTAGACCATCAATCTCCCAAATGCCAGAAAGAAAAAAGAAAGGATGTACTGTATAAGGCCAAATGGGGCAAAGACTGGATCTGACTACTCCTTCCCAATAATATGATGGTGCTCCCTTAAACCACCCTTGGAGGACAGAACCCAATGAAGCAGGGAAAACAATTCAACAGAACAATAAATTCACAAACAAGACAAAATACCAAAAAAGGAAATACTACTCTATAACTTCAATAACATATAATGTAAGAACACTGGGAACTCAGGATAGAACATAAGAAATTGAAATTGAACTGAATTGAAATTGGACATTACAGGACTATCAGAAGTTAAAAGAAAAGAGGAAAACTGTCTTACACTACATGTTGGAGGCTTAATGAATTTTTTACAACACTCAAAAAGAATTAAAATAGAATTTAATACTTCCTATATTTCGTCCTAGTCACTAGGACATCTACGGGGATTACAAAAACAATTAATGTAACATGCAAACAAATATCATACAATACTAAGCCCAACCACGTGGGTGACACTAAAGTCCTATCTAGGTGGAGCGCCCTCTAAGGGCGGTAGTAGGTGGCCTGGAATGTAAGGTGGGACCTCTGGTGATGAGTGTTTCCCAAATCTTTGGAAGCTTAATGCAACCGTATTTATTAAGATTTGGTTGGTTTCTGAGAGCTGCTGCTGCTTCTAAGAAAAGTCTCTCTTTCTTGAATTTGCTGTGGTGGAGCATGGTGGTTTTCTTCATTGATACCCTGTGGGTCGTGTCCAAAACATGGTCAGGAAGGCCTGAATGGCCATAGTTGTCTTTACATTATGTTGGAGGTTTAATGGATTTTTTACAACACTCAGAAAGAATTAAATTAGAATTTAATACTCCTATATTTCGTCCTAGTCACTAGGACATCTACGGGGATTACAAAAACAATTTATGTAACATGCACACAAAAACTTATAATACTAAGCCCAACCACGTGGGTGACACTAAAGTCCTATCTAGGTGGAGCGCCCTCTAAGGGCGGTAGTAGGTGGCCTGGAATGTAAGGAGGGACCTCTGGTGATGAGTGTTTCCCAAATCTTCGGAAGCTTAATGCAACCGTATTTGTTAAGATTTGGTTGGTTTCTGAGAGCTGCTGCTGCTGCTTCTAAGAAAAGTCTCTCCTTGAATTTCCTGTGGTGGAGCATGGAGGTTTTATTCCATGATACTCTGTGGGTGGTGTCCAAAACATGGTCAGCCAAGCCTGAATGGCCATAGTTGTGTTTAACGATGTACGACTTGTGTTGCTCCAGGCGGATGGATGCTGATCTGCCTGTCTGTCCAAAGTACGCAAGCTTACAGGAACAGGGTACTTTGTAAACTCCAGGCAGAGAGAGGGGGGGCTGATCTTTCGTAGAACGGATAAGGGTAGCAAGTTTGCGGTAGGTCTTATATGCTGTGTGTAGGTTATACTTTTTTAGTATCTTGGCTATTTTTTCTGAAGTGCCACGGATGTAGGGTATGGTGATGGCATTTTTAAAATCTTGTTGACGAGAAGGATGGGGAATGGGGGAGGAACTGATTATTTTTTTGATACTGTGATCGCTGTAGCCATTGGAGAGGAAAGTGCTGTGTATGTGGTTAAGCTCAGTAGTGAGGGCGGTTCCACTGGAACAAAGATTGTGAGCTCTCTTGGTAAGAGTTTTAATGATGCCATATTGTTGTGAGGGGTGGTGGTGGGAGAGTTTGTGAATGTATCTGCCTGTGTGTGTGGGTTTTCTGTATACGGTGAAGGTAAGTGTATCATTAGGCAGGCATGTGACTAAGGTGTCTAGGAAGGGTAAACAATTGTTCTTTTCCTTTTCCATAGTAAACTGGATTCTTGGATGTAGGCTATTGAGATGACCGAGGAAGGAGTCTAACGTGTCTGGGCCATGAGGCCAAATGGAGAACACATCATCTACATATCTTAGCCAGATAGAAGGTTTGAGTGGGGCTGAGTCTATGGCTCGTTTTTCGAAATCTTCCATATAGAAATTGGCAAGGGGTGGTGAGAGGTGGGAATCCATGGCGGTTCCTTCTATCTGCTTGTAGATTTTATTTGTTATTCCAAGAGAAATACCCAGAGTTGATGGCAAACGAAAAGAGATCTAAGATGTCAGGGGGGGAAAACGTTTTCTAAGAGAGATAAAGTGTCAGTTAAGGAAATATTGGTAAACAAAGTGGAGATATCAAAGCTAACCAATATGTCTGTATTGTTCAAGGTTAAATTTTCTGTGAGGGCTTTAAAGTGGGTCGAGTTTTTTATATAGGAAGCTGAATTTCCGGTGAGGGGGGACAGAGAGTTGGCCAGCTGTTTAGACAGTCTGTAACAAGGTGCATTGGTGGCATCTACTATAGGTCTAAGTGGGGAATTGGGTTTCTGGATTTTTGGTAAACCATATATTCGGGGGGGGGGGGGGGGGAAGGGAGCAGAAAGGTTTAAGTTTTTTCGTGACGTCAGGGAGCCAGGAGGTTACTTTTTTAAGTAAGATTTTCAATTTCTTAACTTGTGTATTTGTGGGGTAGTGTTCTAGCAGGATGTAGGTAGCGCGATCGCGGAGGTAGTGTTCATTTTACGATTGTATTCGCTGGTATTATGAACAACTGTGGCATTACCCTTATCCGCTCTGGTGATGACGATACTTTTTTATTTGCGTAGTTTCTGGAGAGCCATGCGTTGGGCATAAGATAAGTTACTTTTTGGAGGCGAAGAGTGAGCAAGGATGTTGGCTACGTCAAGTCTGATGTTGTTGGCTACCTCCGACGGTAAGCGACCGATCCCCCGTTTGACGTTAACCATTACATCGAACACCGGCACTTCTTTTGGGGTGACTCGAACCCGACCCACTAAAAAACTCGACCCACTTTAAAGCCAACACAGAAAATTTAACCTTGAACAATACAGACATATTGGTAAGCTTTGATATCTCCTCTTTGTTTACCAATATTCCCTTAACTGACACTTTATCTCTCTTAGAAAACGTTTTCCCCTCTGACATCTTAGATCTCTTTTCCTTTGCCATCAACTCTGGGTATTTCTCTTGGAATAACAAAATCTACAAGCAGATAGAGGGACTGCCATGGATTCCCCCCTCTCACCCCCCCCTTGCCAATTTCTATATGGAAGATTTCGAAAAACGAGCCATAGACTCAGCCCCACTCGAACCTTCTATCCGGCTAAGATATGAAGATGATGTGTTCTCCATTTGGCCTCATACCCCAGACACGTTAGCCTTCTTCCTCGGTCATCTCAAATAGCCTACATCCAAGAATCCAGTTTACTATGGAAAAGGAAAAGAACAATTGTTTACCCTTCCTAGACACCTTAGTCACACGCCTGCCCAATGATACACTTGCCTTCACTGTATACAGAAAACCCACACACACACAGGCAGATACATTCACAAACTCTCCCACCACCACCCCTCACAACAATATGGCATCATTAAAACCCTTACCAAGAGAGCCCACAATCTTTGTTCCAGTGGAACCTCCCTCACAACTGAGCTTAACCACATACACAGAACTTTCCTCTCCAATGGCTACAGCGATCACAGTATCAAAAAAATAATCAATTCCTCCCCCATTCCCCGTCCCTCTCGTTAACAAGAATTTAAAAATGCCATCACCATACACTACATCCGAGGCACTTCGGAATATAGCCAAGATACTAAAAAAGTATAACCTACACACAGCATATAAGCCCTACCGCAAACTTGCTACCCTTATCCGTTCTACGAAAGATCAGCTCCCCCCCTCTCTCTCTGCCTGGAGTTTACAAAGTACCCTGTTCCGGTAAGCTTGCGTACTTTGGACAGACAGGCAGATCAGCATCCATCTGCCTGGAGGAACACAATAGAGGAACACCATGCTCCACCACAGCAAATTCAAGAAAGAGAGACTTTTCTTAGAAGCAGCAGCAGCTCTCAGAAACCAACCAAATCTTAACAAATACGGTTGCATTAAGCTTCCGAAGATTTGGGAAACACTCATCACCAGAGGTCCCACCTTACATTCCAGGCCACCTATTACCGCTCTTAGAGGGCGCTCCACCTAGATAGGACTTTAGTGTCACCCACGTGGTTGGGCTTAGTATCGTAAGTTTTTGTGTGCATGTTACATTAATTGTTTTTGTAATCCCCGTAGATGTCCTAGTGACTAGGACGAAATATAGGAGTATTAAATTCTAATTTAATTCTTTCTGAGTGTTGTAAAAAATCCATTAAACCTCCAACATAATGTCCTCACAGCACTTAAGCCTCTACACAAGAAGTTGTGTTTACAGATTTAAGACTTGTGTTCCTCCAGGCGGATGGATGCTGATCTGCCTGTCTGTCCAAAGTACGCCAGCTTACAGGAACAGGGTACTTTGTAAACTCCAGGCAGAGAGAGAGAGAGGAAGGAGCTGATCTTTCGTAGAACGGATAAGGGTAGCAAGTTTGCAGTAGGGCTTATATGCTGTGTGTAGGTTGTACTTTTTTAGTATCTTGGCTATTTTTTCGGATGTGCCACGGATGTAGGGTATGGTGATGGCATTTTTAAAATCTTGTTGACGAGAAGGATGGGGAATGGGGGAGGAACTGATTATTTTTTTGATACTGTGATCGCTGTAGCCATTGGAGAGGAAAGTGCTGTGTATGTGGTTAAGCTCAGTAGTGAGGGCGGTTCCACTGGAACAAAGATTGTGAGCTCTCTTGGTAAGAGTTTTAATAATGCCATATTGTTGAGAGGGGTGGTGGTGGGAGAGTTTGTGAATGTATCTGCCTGTGTGTGTGTGTGGGTTTTCTGCATACAGTGAAGGCAAGTGTATCATTAGGCAGGCGTGTGACTAAGGTGTCTAGGAAGGGTAAACAATTGTTCTTTTCCTTTTCCATAGTAAACTGGATTCTTGGATGTAGGCTATTGAGATGACTGAGGAAGGAGTCTACATATCATCTACATATCTTAGCCAGATAGAATGTTCGAGTGGGAATTGGGAATTGCTAATTTATATATATATATAGAGAGAGAGAGAGAGAGTGAAACCTGTGGTGTATCCTTAACTATAGAATAAAACAGTAGTATGCACGCTTAAATTGGAATCCTCAATTGTATTAAATAATTATCTGCTATATTTTAATTTAATTAATTTAAATTTCAGCCCAATAGTTTTAAGCCATGAATACATGACTGTATACGTAGAGGGATTCCAATGTAAGTATGTGCACTACTGATTTTTGAATTCAATTCCTTTGTTGTTCGATAGTTGTATTGATGATGTCTTATGATACATAAGACAAAATATTTACATAATAAAAAATTTATTTACTGTGGTATATGTGTTATTCTATAGAGTTGGGGATTGTTAGGGGTGATTTCAATTATGGCAATACTGACTGAAATGAAGAAATAACATCAGGGAATAAGGAGCATTCTTAAGGGACTGTAATCTTGAAATATGTAATAGTGGGCATAAGAGCATCTTAGATCTGATCAATATCATCAGAGCATCTGATTGTGAACTGCTAATCTTCATCCAAATGGCAAAAGTGACCATGAGTGATCACATGAGTTGCAGCCAGTCATATAATGGAAAAGAGACACATGCTGCTTGAGAACTAATCAAGTGATATTTAACAGCAGCAAGGTATGAGTGCGTTCCAAAAGTGAAAAGGCTAAATAAGATAGTAACATAGATGAATGAAAGAATTAAGCATGAAATCTGAAAGAGAAAGAGCCACACCCAAGATAAATATTAATAATCAGTTGCATGAAGAGTACAAGAAACAAGCAAGAGGGTGATTTAGTAACAAACAATAAAAGTCCAGTATGAGCAAAAATTAGCCAATCAAGCCAGGAAAAATCTTCATAATTTTTTTCAATATTTGGCACACAAGGGGGGAGGGAGGGGGGGGGAGAGAGTGACTAAGGAAGGATGAATTAGTGAATGACAATGGTGAAGACAGACTGGAAACTGTTGCAGAGGATATAGTTAAGGTATTCAATAAGCAGTTTATCAGGATATTTCATCCTCATGAATGTGACATCATGAGAAGCCTGAGTATAGAGGATATGGTGGGAGAAGGACTGACAGTGAATGAACAGGAGACATATGAAGAATAAAGTAAGTGATTTAATAAGGCAGTAGGACTCAACAGTATATCACTGTTATGAAGGAAAGCTCTGGGAAATTAACAGAACATTACACATATGTTTAACATGCGTCTTGTAACAAGGAAAGACCCAAAGGAGCATAAAGAGGATAAGATTGTTCCACTCACAAAGATTGAGGTTACAAATTATAGGCCAATCTGTCTGGGATTGTGGTTAAGGTGTTAAGAGAGGCCAAGCTGGTGAAGACAAAGATTCAGAATTGGGTTGATAATAGCAGTATTCTCTATGATGGCCATCATGAGTTTAAGGAGAGTTCATGTTTTAGAAATCTGCTTATATACTGCAAGGTTACAAAATTCACTGATAAGGAAGATGATGCCTAGACAGTGGTATACTTGGATTTTTCAAAGGTCTTTGGCAGATTGACACATGACAAGAAGGTGACTAAATTGGAAAAAAAAAAATTGGGACTGGATAAGAAACAAGTGAGTTGGATAGCTGATTGGATGTCAGACAGGTATCAGCAAGTTGTATATTCGTAAGAGGTATCCCAAAAGTGGACAAGTGCTGTAGGAGTCAGTTTTGGGACAATTATTGTTTAACTTGTATGTTAATGATACAGGTTTCACTGAAGATATACAGCTGTCTGCAGATGATGAAAAGCTTGAAAGAACTATATGGAGCACAGCACAGCAGACATATGACCTTACAGGAGGTTCTCAACAGACTCTGAGTGGAGCTTTCAGTTTAATGTTGCAAAGTGTCAAGTCCTGAAACTTGTAGGCACAGATGGTATGCAGAGTATACAATTAATGGAGAAATTATGAAGTAGGTGGAAGAGATGAGAGATCTGGTGGACAGAAACTTGAGGTTTGGGGGGTCACATTGTTAAAATTGTGAAAACACCACAATGGATTATGGCAATGATGAGAAGGACCTTGACATGTAGAAACAAAGCGATTATGGTTCCCTTGTATACGGCCGTATCAGGCCACATGGAATGTGCACAGATCTGGTCTCCTGGTTTATGTGGGGATGAGGATATAGAAAGGTCCAGAGAAGATCTGCTGAGTCAGTGTCCAGTTTATGGGATATGAAAACAGACTGATGGAATGTGATTTGTAGAGCTTGTGAATAGAGGTAGAGGGGACAAGACTGAGATGTATAGGTTGGTAAGGTTGTTACCAGATTACTGTGGAGGAGATTTTTTATACAGTAGAAGGAAAGCACAGAATAAGGAATCATTCCTAAAAGCTGTATATGAAGGGTGTGAGCAAGGGAGTGAAGAGCAGGTTCTTTGCATGGAGAACGGTTGGTGAATTGAATGTATTACCTGAGAGTGTGATAAGTATGAAAACAGTGAACTTGTTTAATGTGTGGTTCAGTAACCTTTTTTTGTGTAAGAGTGCAGTCTTTCCCTGGAAATCTGATGGGTGGATAAGAATATGATATACTATGGGGGCAACAGCACAATTTTGTGAAGGACAGGTCATGATTTAGTAATTTTTTATAATAGGGTAACAGCTGAGTTGGATGAGGGAATGACTATACAATGATACTGCTGAATTATGCAAAGGCATGTGACTCTGAGCTTGGACAACTGCTCTTTAATTTGTACATACATGATATAAGAAATCATTTGGCCTTCTTAAAATGTGGGCAAAGTATGTCGGTAGTATATACTACAAGAAAGGTCCCATTCTTGATGAAGCCCACATGACTATGCCCAGCTAATGCAGGGAGCATTGAGAGACTAGGTCAGCAGCCTATCTCAGGATGTAAAATTGTCTTGCTCAAGTAAATAATGAAGACTGCAACCTGACTGACCTACAGAACTAATGGATCCAATTTAAAAGTAGCAACTTGGAATGTAAGATCATTAAATTAAAAATATCAACTAATTAAAGAAATTAATGAGAAATATTAAAACTAACATTATCTGAAAATAAAAAGAAAGGAAAAGAAAAATCTAAAAAATCTAAAAGAAAAATTTAATTGCATATGGTGGAGTAAGTAAAGAAGAAAGGACAAAAGCAGGAGTAGCAACACTACTACATGAAAAATATCAGTTAAATATAAAAGAATGGGACTTCATATCAAAAGGAATCATTCATGCGTGATTAAAGATAAAAGGGCAGGTAATAAATTTCATAAATGTTTACAGTGATGAAGAGGGGGAAACCAGAAACAGAGATATAGGCATTCTACAAAAAAATGACAAGAAACCCTAGATAAAATAAAACAAACAGACATTATTATTTTACCTGGAGATTTAAATGCATGAATTGGAATCCAGATAATACTAGGCCTATGCCAAAGATTTAAGAAACCAGTGAAAAATCTGGAGCTGTGATTAAGGTGTTGGACAGGTTGGTGAAGACTAGACTACAGAAGCAGATATAAAGAACAGTATTCTAGATGATTGTCAGCATGGGTTTGTTAAAGGGAGATCATGTTTTACCAACTTGGACAAGAGAGATGCATATACAGTGGCATACTTACACTTTGAATTTAAGAATACTTAGAATCTGCTTCAGCCCTGAAAAAGTTTCCAAACCTCAACAAATTTGGGTGCATGAGACTGCCCCATGGGAAAGACTCATCCTCAGATCTAAATCAATCTAGCCCACTAGGGGGCAAGATTTAGGACTCTAGGCCAGACTTTGGTTGCCTTTCTTCAGCCTTATTTGCCCACTGTTAGTGCCTGCATGCATATATAATTTTTTTGTGATCCCTAATGATGGCAATGTAACGTTGCCAAAATATATGAAAGTATTAATTAATATTTTAGTATATGTTGTTATTTCTTGAAAAATAACAGTTACGAGTAACCAACATATAAGCCTATCTACTAAAAATACTTACATTTTGCAAAGGCATTTGATAGACTGCCACATAACAAGTTCGTAAGTAAATAAATTTGAACAGACAGGATTGGATGTTAGATTGCTGAGTTAGATAGGTGATTGGCTGTCAGATAGGCATCAAAGTTGTATACAGGGATGTGGTATCCCAAAGGAGGAAAGTCACAGATGTACCACAGGATCTGATTTGGAGCCACTGTTGTTTAATTTGAATATTAATGACAATGGTATGGGTATGAAAATAAACTGTCTCCACTATCCTTACCTCACCAATGGGCAGTGAGCCCATGGTTCATGATGATGATGACTATCCTTACCTAGTGTATATCAAGTATCCTGTTTGTGTCGATTTTATTTTGGGTGCCTTTCTGATAAGATCAGAATCCAAGAACACCACGAAGATTACATACAATTTCGAGAATCAAAGGGTTCAGGTCTTGCTTTTCAAGCCATAAGAGTTAGCTGTGATCAGAAAAAGATGTTATGTTACAGTAGATTCAAATGTGATCATCTATTCCTTGAAATATGCGAAACCCTATGTCATTACTCTAATCTTAATTGAACAGATGCATGCCTATCTCCAAGTTTCGGGAAGTAACTACCATAACTTGTTCATAAATATTTACTTTTATTTATTCTTATTTTTTTATTAATATTTATTAATTTATTTTTATTAATTTTTAATTGCACAACTAAACCTGCTTCTTATATAGTAAAAACTGTGGAGTATCCATAACTATAGAATAATACATATGCCACAGCAAATAACTTTTTTTTATTAAAGTTATTTCCTAAACTTTATTAAAATTTGAGAAATTATTATCCTCAATTGTATTAAATCAATTTATCTGTTATATTTTAATTTAATTTCATTATTTTTAATTTCGGTCCATTAAGTTTAATCCATAAACACGATTGTACACAGAGGAATTCCAATTTAAACATGTGCACTGCTTTTTTTACTGTTTTATTTTTCTTAATTCAATTCCTATTGTTGTTCAATAACTGTACTGATGTTCAATAAATCAAAATATTTACATAATAAAACAGTTATTTACTGTGACATATGTGTTATTCTATATCATGTTGGAGGTTTAATGGATTTTTTTTACAACACTCACAAAGAATTAAAATAGAATTTAATACTTCCTATATTTCGTCCTAGTCATTAGGACATCTACGGGGATTACAAAAACAATTAATGTAACATATACACAAATAACAAACAATACTAAGCCCAACCACGTGGGTGACACTAAAGTTGGATTTTGAGAGCTGCTGCTGCTGCTTCTAAGAAAAGTCTCTCTTTCTTGAATTTGCTGTGGTGGAGCATGGTGGTTTTCTTCCATGATACCCTGTGGGTGGTATCCAAAACATGGTCAGCCAAGCCTGAATGGCCATAGTTGTGTTTGAAGATGTAAGACCTGTGTTCCTCTAGACGGATGGATGCTGATCTGCCTGTCTGTCCAAAGTATGCCAGCTTACAGGAACAGGGCACTTTGTAAACTCCAGGCAGAGAGAGAGGAGGGAGCTGATCTTTCGTAGAACGGATAAGGATAGCAAGTTTGCGGTGGGGCTTATATGCTGTGTGTAGGTTGTACTGTTTTAGTATCTTGGCTATTTTTTCGGATGTGCCATGGATGTAGGGTATGGTGATGGCATTTTTAAAATCTTGTTGACGAGAAGGACGGGGAATCGGGGAGGAGTTGATTATTTTTTTGATACTGTGATTGCTGTAGCCATTGGAGAGGAAAGTGCTGTGTATGTGGTTAAGCTCAGTAGTGAGGGCGGTTCCACTGGAACAAAGATTGTGGACTCTCTTGGTAAGAGTTTTAATAATGCCATATTGTTGAGAGGGGTGGTGGTGGTGGTGGGAGAGTTTGTGAATGTATCTGCCTGTGTGTGTGTGTGGGTTTTCTGTATACGGTGAAGGTAAGTGTATCATTAGGCAGGCGTGTGACTAAGGTGTCTAGGAAGGGTAAACAATTGTTCTTTTCCTTTTCCATAGTGAACTGGATTCTTGGATGTAGACTATTGAGATGACTGAGGAAGGAGTCTAACGTGTTTGGGCCATGAGGCCAAATAGAGAACACATCATCTACATTTCTTAGCCAGATAGAAGGTTTGAGTGTGGCTGAGTCTATGGCTTGTTTTTCGAAATCTTCCATGTAGAAATTGGCAAGGGGGGTGAGAGGGGGGGGGGGAACACATGGCAGTCCCTCTATCTGCTTGTAGATTTTGTTATTCCAAGAGAAATATCCAGAGTTGATGGAAAAGGAAAAGAGATCTAAGATGTCAGAGGGAAAAACGTTTTCTAAGAGAGATGAGGTGTCAATTAAGGGAATATTGGTAAACAAAGAGGAGATATCAAAGCTTACCAATATGTCTGTCTTATTCAAGGTTAAATTTTATGTGAGGGCTTTAAAGTGGGACGAGTTTTTTATATAGGAAGGGGACCTTCCAGTGAGGGGGATCAGAGAGTTGGCCAGCTGCTATAGACTATCTAAACAGATAGTCTATAGCAGCCAATATACCCAATATAAACCCAATTCCCCACACAGGCCTGAGTGGGGAATTGGGTTTGTGGATTTTTGGTAAACCATATATTCGGGGGGGGGGGGAGCAGAAAGGTTTACGTTTTTTCGTGACGTGCAGGGGGCCAGGAAGATACTTTTTTGAGTAAGATTTTTAGTTTCTTAACTTGTGTTTTTGTGGGGTCATGTTCTAGCGGGATTCCGCTAGAACACGACCCCACAAGATTGCCAGATCGGCAATCCCTTGAGGCTCGCCTCCGCAGTATCTGCACGTCCTGCGCATGCACGTGATGTACTATATGGTACACACTCCAACTGCTTCATTTAGACATGCTCACAGTACACACGTTTTAGTGATAAACATAGGTTAGCTAAATTACTTTTGCTGACTAAATTTTAATCTAATCGTAAGTAGTTTATAGTTTATTTTTACTAAAGTATAAAGAGCTAATAAGCTTTATTTTTAGCCTATTCTAAAAATGAAAGGATTGATAAAGATTTAAATACATTAAAATATTATTTATTTTTTAGCTTATTTTTAAAATGAAAGGTTAGATCAGGATTTATATACAAAAAATATTATTTTTGCAGACCCAAGGAATGATCACGCCAAAGAAACGTTGTTATCAAGATTCATATGTGCAATATGGTTTTACTTTTGTGCTTGACAAAGGTGTGCAAAAGCCGCAGTGCTTCATTTGCTCCAAGATATTCAGCAATGGTAGTATGAAGCCATCAAAATTCAGAGAGCATCCTCAGAATGTTCATCCCGAACATTCTAACTAGTCAGAGTCCTCATTTAGAATAAAATGAGCATGATTTGGTAAGAATATCACACTTCATGACCATGGATTTATTACTCCGAAGTAGCCAGCACTGGAGGCCAGTTATCGCATCGCATTGAGGGTCGCCAAAGAAAAGAAACCACATACAATTGCTGAGACATTGGTGAAGCAGTGTGCTATGGACATGGTTGAGTTGATGTGTGGTAAAGAAGCAAAAGAGAAAATTGCACAAATACCATTATCAAATAATATGTGATCGGATTCGAGAAATGTCAGAAGACATATGTGTACAGGTAGTGAAGGAAATCAAGAAAAGTCCTGCAAGAATTAGTTTACAGTTGAATGAATCAACCGATGTCTCTAACTGCACACAGCTTCTTGTTTTTACTAGATATATATATCAGAATGAAATAAAAGAGGAATTTCTTTTTTGTAAACCCAGGAAAGAAACAACAAAGGCAGTGAACATTATGAATTTGGTGAATAATTTTTTTTTTTATTCAAATTGCCTTTCGTGGGATTAGTAGAATCTATTTGTACTGACGGTTCTCCTGCTATGTTGGAGAAAAAATCAGGTTTCACCACTTTAGTTAAATCAACCAAAATATTTTTACAGGCCATTGCATCCCTCACTGGTATGCTTTAGCATCTTAAACACTTCCACATAATTTGAAAGCCATTTTGGATGTTGTTGTTGTTTAAGTTGTGAATTTTATCAAAGCAAAAGCATTGAATCACCATGTGTTTAAATCTTTGTGTGAAGAGGCGGAGCAGATCATATTGTACTGTTGCTTCATACAGAAGTACGATGGTTATCCAAGGGAAATGTTTTAGGAAGGGTTTTTGAACTTAGAAATTTAACTGAAATTTTTTTAGTAGAAAAAGAATCTGCTTCTGCTTCATATTTCAAAGATCCAAACTTTGTGATTTCTCTGGCTTATCTTTCTGATGTATTTGGAATTCTTAATTCTGTGAACATTTCACTGCAATGTACAGACGTCATTCTCGCGGAGGCTGAAGAAAAGATACAATCGTTTCAAGAAAAATTGACTCTCTAGGGAAGAAGGGTGGAGTTAGGTAACTTTGCCAATTTCAAATCTCTTGATGAAATCACTTCAGATCCAGCATATGAACTAAAACAAGAAGTTTGTGATAGCATTATGTTGCATTTAAAAACTTTGAAAGAGGCACTTGCAAGAATAAATCCTCCTAACCAAATGAATGAAGTCTGGATACATAACCCTTTTCATATTGATTTAGAAAAAATCAGTGACAACGACCCAGTGAAACACGAGCTAATTGATCTCTGCAATAACAAGAAACTCTGAATTGAATTCCAATCAATCAATGAAGTGCAAAATTTTTGGTGTACGCTTGGAGAAGCATATCCAGTTATCACCAAACGTGCTTACATGGCTATAATTCCATTTATAACTTATCTATGTGAATTAGGATTCTCAGTTCTGTTTTCAATCAAGTCTAAAACAAGAAACAAACTGGAGCCTGAACATGAATGCAGGTATCTATTTCAAAAACTGTACCAAGAATAAAACTGTTGGTGGATAAGAAACAGAATCAAGGGTCTCACTAGTCGATTTTACTGCAGTTTAATAAAGATTTTACAATTTTATGATAATGTATTTGATTTATTTACCGAATAAAGCTTTTATGAAAACTTAATTACTGTTTATTTCTTATTATAATGAATAGGGGGTACCGGATAATTTACTAAAAGCCAAGGGGGGTACGGGGACCAAAAAGGTTGGGAACCCCTGCTGTAAGGGAATAAATAACATTTTCTGCTATACTTTTGAACAAGACGCAAGTGAGAGTAAGGTTAAGCATGCACAGTGGCAACAGCAATTTCAGCAGCAACCTCCCTCGGCAGTCGGCACGTGTCTTCAACAGTTCCTCTGTTGATTTTGTTTGAGAAATGGGTTATTTGTGTATTTATCATTAAATATTTCACGATGTTTTGTGCAACATGGCCCCCTACACGCACAATCAAAAAACCTAGTGAAGAATCACAGAAAAAAAGGTGAGCAATTGATCTTGAAATGAAGTTGCAAGTTATGAAGCAACATGAAGCTGGTAAGCCCGTCAGTGTGATCACACGACTTCGGATGGTCTCATTCTACAGTGACGACCATTTTGAAAAATAAGGATAAAATCATTGAGGCTGTGAAAGGATCTGCTTCCATTAAATTAACGATAGTGACAAAGCACCGACAAGGTCCTATTGGTGATATCGAAAAGCTATTTGCATCATGGATAGAGGACCCAAACCAAAAGCGCATACCCCTTAGCACTGTGATCATAACCGCTAAGACACTAAGTCCTTCAGCATGCTGAAGGAGAAAGCAGAACCCGTAGTTGAATTCATGACTACGAATTCAACACTTCTGAGATTCATGAGATAAGCAGCCTTTTGCGCTGCATAATGTGAAAATTATTATTATTATCATGTTACACCTCCAGGGAGTCCAAAGACTCATCGAGGGAGAGTGTGCCAACAGCATCGAATGATTCACTCCTTCCAACTACTAATCACGCTCAAACTTGCTTAACTTTTTGTGTGAGCCATTAGTAGTAGAGGCTCTATCAATCGACCAACCTTTATGGGAATCTACAAGGGCTGAGAAGGCTGCCAAGGAGTTTGTGGAAAAATTGGATAAAATTATTACGAAGGAAATTTATTGCCACAGCAAATATTTAATATGGATGAGACGTCTTGTTTTTGGGGAAAAAAATGCCCAAGCAGACATTCATCCACAAAAAGCTAAAATCTATATCTAGTTTCAAAGCTCTTAATGCCCGTATTATAATTCTGTTACGGGTAATGTGGCTGGATATAAACTGAAACCATTTGTGATATGGCACAGTGAGAATCCACGAATCTTCAAAAACATTAGGAAGCATACTCCCAGTTCATTATCAGAGCAATAAGAAGTCGTGGATAACTCAAAAATTGTTTGAGGATGCCTTAATCAACTGTTATTCGAGTGAAATAAAAAGCTATTGTGTGAAAGAAAATAGAGAATTTAAATTTTTATTAATTCTAGATAATGCTCCAGGTCATCCGTCTTTTGCCAGTGATCTTCACCAAGTTAATGGTCATGTTTCTCCCTCCAAACACTACTTCATTGATCCAACCAATGGATCAGGGAGTTCTTGCAGTGTTTAAGGCTTATTATCCACAGAGAACTTTTTCACAAGCCATTTCTGCTACTGAAGGAAATGACCAGACTCTCATGCAATTCTGGAAAACATTCAACATTTATCATGCTATTACAAATGTTGTTGTGACTTGAGACGAAGTAACCTCTCAATGTATGAGTGGCATATGGAAAAAGACATTAAAAAGGTTTGTGCATGAATTTAGAAGTTTGTAATAGTGGGCCTAGCAAACAATATGAATCTCGAAGTGAATGATGACGACATAATTCAACTCATAGTAAGCTGACCAACAAAGATTTGGTTGAATTGGAGGACAACATGTTGTAGAAGAGGAAGAAAAAAGAAAAGGAAGAGGGTAAAGAGAAACAAGAAGAGGTAGTTAAACAATTTACAGTGAAGGGTCTTGCAGAAATATTCTTTGCAGCTAGCAATGTTCTCAAAATGGCTGAAGACATGGACCCCAATGTTGAACGCTACTTAATAATAGAAAAGAAAGTACATGATGCATTTGCTTGCTATGAACAAATTTATGATGAAAAGAAGAGGAATAAGCAAAGCACATTGGACATTTTCATAAAAAAAAAACAAAAGTTATATCAGTCTGATCGTTCATACAGGGAAGGGAATGAAGATGTGATTGTGGAGGAAGATTTGGGTGATTATTCTCCTGCTTTATAGTGGCAGAAACACACAGTACAGTTTTATAATAAAGTTTAAAAATTAAAATGACAGTATACTTATTATGGTTAAGTCCCTAACCCCCTATAACTCTGTTGATTTAATGTATCAACTTACGTCCTGCCAAATAGAATGGAACCCAGATGTAAGTCGAAGGATGACTGTATTCAAATTTTCAACAAACATCATACTCTCAGGCAATGCATTCCAATCATTCACTACTTTCTATGCAAAAAAAACTACTCACTCCCTCCTTATACAGCTTCCAGAGATAACATCTTGTTCCTCCCCTGCATATCATACTTTTTTTGTGAAAAACCTCTTCAATGTCAATCCTATAACAACCCCTTAACTAACTTGTTCCTATCATATTATCCCTCCTCATTCTAATTACTAGACTGTAAACTGCATCTTCTCAACTTTTCTTCATACCTCAACATTTCAGTGAGCAAAAACTACTTTGGTCAATTGCCTCTTGACTCTTTCCAATATATCTTCATCTCTTTGAAAACCAAATGATGAAATCTGTGCACAGTAGTCCATACATGGTTTCTTCATATGTGGTTTAATCATGGCCTTATACAATGGAAACAGAAACTCCTTACTTCTACAAATCAGTGTCCTCTGCATCATTTCCAGAATTCATTGTGTTGACCTAACAATTTTGGCAATGTGTCCTCTAAATTTTAGATCCTTATCCACCAACACCCCCAAGATCTTTTATTCCCTCCACCTTCAACAGTATATACCCATCAAGAGTAAATTCCACATTCCATCTTCATTTTCCAAATTTTAAAACCTTACATTTTGCAACATTCACCTGGCATCCCTATTTCCCATGTCCATTAACTCAGCCTATTCAAGTCTTCTTGTAAGAACACAACATCTGCTCTACTGCTCATAGTTTGTCCCAACTTTGCATCTGCAAACAACTGACTATCCCCGTCCAAATCCTCACCAATATCATTAACATACAGGTTAAACAGCAATGGCCGTAAAACATACTCTAGAGGCAACCACTTCAGGCACACCTCTTCTGGAATATTAATCCCCCAGACACAACCTGTTGATAGCTATCAGATAGCCAATTCTCTGATCCAATGCACTAATCTAATATCCAACCCCATCCATTCTAGTTTGACTTATCATGTGGTAATCTATCAAAAGCTTTTGTAAAATATACTACTGTGTATCCCTCTCCTCTGTTCAATGAAGCCATCACCTTATTGTAATAAGCAAGTAAATTAATAAAGCATGATCTTCCTTTAGCAAATCCATGCTGTCCATCAAAGATAATGCCATTGTTGTCAACCCAATAATGGATCCTGGTACTTACTAACTTCTCCAACACTTTAACCACAACATCTGACACACAGATTAGCCTATAATTTGAGCTTGAATTCTGTCATCTCCTTCATGAAGTGATACAATCTTGCCTTTCTTCTGCTCCTTTGAAACTTGATCCAATGTACGACTCATATTAAAATATGTGGTGATATATTATCAAGTCCCACAGTTTACTAGTTTAGTCAATTCCACACATACTTCTTGCTCATTCACAGTCGGTCTCTCTCTCTCTCTCTCTCTCCCGATTCCACTGCTCTCAAACTCTGCATGATGTTACATTTACAGTGATGAAAAACTTACGAACTACTCATTTAATATCTGAACTATATACTCCACACAGCAGTTACCTTTATATCATTTTCTCCAATCAAAGTGCTGAGAGCAATACAAAACCTTCAAGTAGCTCAAAAAGAATTCAGGCTGATCAGTTAATTTTAAACTTTTGCAAAAAAGAAAGTAAGCGAGACTATATCTAGATTGGCCAGTGAAGATGGAAGCTCAATTTGAACAACTTCCAAAAGCTATTTTAAATGCAAATCAATTTCACAGCAGAATTATGTATTACGAAAGAACCAATTATATATCTTAAAGTTAATTTTTGACTTCTATGAACATAAGAGCAAAAGCAAAAATTAAAGAATTAACAGAATTCAGATCACCATTTAAGTCTCATTTTAGATGAGTGTACTACCAGAGTGGGAAATAAAATGTATTTCAGTATTTGTTCATTCAGATGACACGACAAATTTTTTTACTTGGGATTAATTTGTATAACTGGAAAATGGTCATCCCATCATATACTGTTCCAAGTAATTATTTCTTAGTAAGTGAATAAATTCTATTCTTTCCTTCCATGCGATCTTTCCTCCTTTCAATCTATGTTCCTTAGTTTAAGCCCCCTCATAATAATTACTCTATCCACACTCATCATGTTAAAAGAAAGGTTACACGAGTGCTGATCACCGTGTAACCCTTCTTTTAAGGTTACACGGTGATCAGCACTCGTATTTGTAAATTCAGGGACACAAAAACATGTGTTGAACAGATTATTTTATTAATTACTAATAAAATAAAACTTGACGTTTCAACCCCTGTATCGAGGTCATCATCGGAAGAATATAAGCGTATATGGAACAAGCTACATGCTCATGTCCTGTATACCGGTAAACTAAATCTACGTAGTTAGTTAATCCTTTTCCCCTAATCTGACCTCTAGTGATAAAAAAAAAAATAATAAATAAATAAGTACAACTACAATAAACTGCCAAAGACCTCATGTATTAATATTCTTCTGGATAGTTCTGATTGTTATAGTATGATTTCTTTCAGTTGCTGTTGAATGTTACAAACACTTCACCAGGTTGTCTTCTTGTAGTGGGATTTTTCTATGGCAAGTTTAGGTTGTTATACAGGTTGTAGATGGGTCCTCCACATTCTTGAAATGGTTAGGCCATCATTTTTGTTGAGATTTGGGTTGTGTTTGAGCATTTCACATGACTCTTTAAATTTTCTCTCAAGCCAGGTTTTGGTGCGGTGTAGGGACTTGGTATTTTTCCAATCAATTCTGTGGTATGTTTGGAGTTGGAAAAATACCAAGTCCCTACACTGCACCAAAACCTGGTTTGAGAGGAAAATTTAAAGAGTCATGTGAAATGCTCAAACACAACCCAAATCTCAACAAAAATGATGGCCTAACCATTTCAAGAATGTGGAGGACCCATCTACAACCTGTATAACAACCTAAACTTGCCATAGAAAAATCCCATTACAAGAAGACAACCTGGTGAAGTGTTTGTAACATTCAACAGCAACTGAAAGAAATCATACTATAACAATCAGAACTATCCAGAAGAATATTAATACATGAGGACTTTAGCAGTTTATTGTAGTTGTACTTATTTATTTATATATATATATATATATATATTATTATTTTTTTTTTTTTTTTAATTTCTTTATTTATTTTTTTTTTTATCACTTGAGGTCAGGCTAGGGAAAAGGATTAACTAACTACGTAGATTTAGTTTACCGGTATACAGAGCATGAGCATGTAGCTTGTTCCATATACGCTTGTATTCTTCTGATGATGACCTAGATACAGGGGTCGAAACGTCAAGTTTTATTTTATTAGTAATTAATAAAATAATCTGTTCAACACGTATGTTTTTGTGTCCCTAAATTTACAAATATGACTCATCATGTTAATTTGCCCATGCATGTCTTCCACATCTCCTGGTCCAAAGCAGTAACCAACTGTATATTTTGTCCTATTGGTCATATCCCAGATTTCCTCAAATGAACTGCTTTCCATGAATTACAGAAAGAGTAGGAAATCAGTATATGATCTCCTACTCTTTTTGCATACAATTATCTGCTATCATCAGCAGCATCCCTCCTCTATCTTATCTTCTCTATCCTCTTTGAAAATACTATACCTTCACATTCTATCACTGTAACTAGATCTGCTGTTTAAGCCAAGTTTCACTAACTAATGTCTATAACATTTGGCAAGGTTGTACCAACCAATGATAAAAATTCCTTTCTCTTATTTTTGATACTTCTGGTATTAGTATATAAAAAACTGTAGTACATTCAGACCAATACTTACATATGCATAAGAAACATGTGTAACAACAGAAATCAGAACATATGAATGAAACCATCACTGGGATGAAAACACTAAGAAAAATCTAAAGTGCAATAATATTAAACAATATAAGGAACTCAAAAATACAGCCAATAACTGACCTGGATCCAAAAACAAAAATAAGAGTGGAAAAATTACATAAGAAGATGCAGAATAAGAAGGGGGACAAAGAAAGTAAAGAACTGAATATCAAAGGGAAAGAGAGGCAGAAGAAAATTTAGAAGATGGAAGGATGGTGATGAAAACAGAAGCATTACAAGCAACTAGGCTAATTAGTGAAATGTAGTATCTCCTTAAAATCCTGCATTAACTATCCCCTTCATTTTTGTCACTTGAGATACTAGATTCTGAAGTTATTATTATTCTGACACTCACTCATGAGTGCCTGCACACCCACTGACCGACATCCCCAATAGCCCTATGATTTCCAGACTTTGCAATTACTCATTCTCAGTAAACAAGTTATATTAGAAAATAAACAAACAGCATGTATTTCAGCAATAATGTACTACAAAACACAATTATTCTATGAAAACAACACAATAAAACAAGTAAAAAAAAAAAACATATCTTTTATTGGTATTGAGCATTTCTGGTTGAATATCATCTCCTCCAGCTACCTTTCGATGGCTTTTTCAAATATGGATATGTATTCTTCATTGCATGCTAGCTGAGTGTTTTTTTACCACTGTGCTGTCACTGCTCATTTCATTTAACAATTTTTTGAAGGAATTACTCTATACATCAAGGATATCCTTCTCTCCAGTTTTCATGTCATATTTATCATCTCTAATTCCTTTTAAAGTATTCCTTCCTCCATTTCTCAGTTTTTTCAACAGCCTCCAGAATATTTTCCACCTTCATGTATTTCTTTTCCATGTTCTTACCAAAGTCTTCCCATGACTTTTGTTTAGCTAGTTTTACACAGTGTTCAGCTTTTTTACATTTGTCTTTGTATTCTCTAAGAGCACAAGCTGACTTATTCATCAGGAACTTTTGATATGCTTTCTTCTTTTCCTTCACTGCCTCCTTAACTTCCTGTGTCCACTATGGAGTTCTAATTTTTCTATCATTGTAGACAACCTCACCACATGCTTCTCTGGTTGAATCAATCAATGTTTTCTTCAAGGCTTGCCACTGAATCTCCAAGGTTTGGTTCCTGTTCTCAAACACTTTCATTTTTTCTTCAATAATCTTTGTGTATTTTAGTCTACAATTCACATCTGAGAGCTGCTCAACTTTTAATCGCTTTAAAACTTTCTTACATGTTATTCTTTTCAATATGAAATTCAATTTTATCCTGCTCAAGACTAAATAGCGATCACTTCCAATTTCAAATCCTCTTTACACTGTGGTGTCCTGCACCAGGGAGAAAACATCACATCAACAATAACATAGTCAATGACTTTTCTTATTCCTTGCCTCTTCTCTCCATGTGAATTTGTGCACATTTTTATGTTGGAACATGGTGTTAGTAATAACCAGTCCATGTCATGAGCAGAAATCCAACAGATATCTGCCATTATTATTAGCTTTGCTCTTTTCTCCAAATTTTCCCAAAACATTTTTGTATGTCTGACAATCATTTCCTACTCTGCTATTTAGATCCCCAACCCCAACTCAACATCACCACAGTTAAATATCAGTACTATCAACATAAGAAGCCTGAATGGCAAAGAAATGGAGCTAGCTGAGGAATTAAATAAGTACCAGATCGATATAATAGGGGTGACACTGAAACAAAAAAGACAAAAACTGGTGAGATCTTTCTGAGCAATAAATACAAGATGTTATATTCAGGCAATGACAATAATGAAAAAGAAGGAGTAGCCAAAGTATTCAACACAAAATACGAGGCTAATCTTCTTGAATGGCAGGCAGTCTCAAGTAGAGTGATGTGGGCAAATATCGGAATGGGGAATTGGACAATGAGAATTATTTGTGCCTATGGTCCCACAGAAGGTTCTACTAAGGTAGAAGTGGAGGAATCTTGGATGATAGTAATTCTCGTAGAAAGGCTTATACGCTGGTTATACATAATTATTAATTGACTTAAGTTGTGAATTCCTTAAGTCAATTAATAATTTTGCCTCTTCTCTCCATGTAAATTTATGCACATTTTTATGTTGGAACATTATGTTAGTAATAAGCAGTCCATGTCCTGAGCAGAAATCCAACAGGTATTTGCCATTATTGTTAGCTTTGCTCTTTTCTGAAACTTTCCCAAAATATTTTCATATGTCTGACAATCTTTTCCTACTCTGCTATTTAGATTACTAACAAGGACCCACTTTTCCTTTTTTCATTGTGTCAGCTGCTTTCTCTAAAGCCTCAAAAAATTCTTCCACTTCTATCTTAGTAGATCTTTCTATAGGACTATAGGCACAAATTAGTCTCATTGTCCAGTTCTCCATCAATATCATCTCTATCAAGTAGAGTGATATTTGCCCACATCACTCTACTTGATATTACCTGCCATTCAAGAAGATTAGCCTTATATTTAGTGTTGAATACTATAGCTACTACTTCTTTTCCCTGATTGTTATTGCCTGAATATAACATTTTGTATTTATTGCTTAGAATGATCTCACCAATTTTTGTTTCAGTCACCACTATTATGTCGATCTGGTACTTATCCAATTCCTCAGCCAGCTCCATTTCTTTGCCATTCAGACTTCTTATGTTGATAGTACTGATGATGAGTTGGGTTTCAGGATTTGTTCCAGTAGCTCACTTTTCACTGTCTGTCCTGGTTCCCTGGCGAAAATAACAGGGTCTTGTTTAACTGGGCGACGACGCCCCAGCCAGCATGAAATTCTGTCATGTTGTACCATCATTTTATTTGTGATTTAAGTCAATAAGAATACAATTTGGTTGGCTAAATTCCAAATTGCCAGCCCATTCTTGTTTGTTCAGCATCCAGGTAATTACCTAACAGGGTGCATTTTAAAGTTCTCCACATTCCTTTAAATGCTATGTGGAGGTCTCCTCTTAGTTATACAAAAACACACAAGTTTCCAAGAGGAAAAACTTACCACCTCTGCATGAGAGTGGCTAACTCACCTTCAGTTTAAAAGTCCTTATAGAGTTTGACAAATTATGCAAAACCCTACTTAACATGAAAAAAAACCTTGCCCAAGACCTTGTCTCGTATTTTTTTTTTTTTAAATGGATAAATAGATAATTGCACAGGCACATCTATGATAAGGGATTGAACAATTATGTTCTAGCTAATCTGTCAGGTAAATATGACACTAGTCAGATTTGTACTCTGAGTGTAAGCCTGCTTGTACTCTACCACAGTCATATGTTTATTCTTATATCTGGTCAATTTATAAGCTTTTGTTAATGTTATGGCTAATTTTAACCCTATATAACTACCAGTGTTGATGGAAATATGTTAACTACTTACATATTAGTGTGTTTAACAATCTGTAAAGAAAAAATTTTATGCATTTACAAGTGTTATAAAATCAATTATTATTTTATTTTATAAATGGTAACAATACCATTTTTCACTATTCCGTAAAAATACTCATTTTTCACTCCTACCATTTATGTCTTGAATCATTTTTATAGAAAAAAGCAAACAAATTCTTCTTTGTTATTATAAACAAAAGCTGAAAACATTCAGTATCATAAAAAATCTAAATAAATAAATAAATAACATTAGAAATAAATAAACATCAAATAAATAGTATAATTATATTAGTGCATTTCTTAATTCTGACTAGCTCTGTCATTGTTGGATGGAGAGGACTAGTGGCACATGACACATATGACCACTCAGAAAACGATCGAGAAACATTTAGGCTAGAAACAATAGGATGGAATATTTTGGGAAAATAAAGATGTCTTTCTTAACTTTCAGTATCCACTATTAATGGTCAAATTTGACATATTCCATTACTGGGTAAGAAATAAGCTAAACTGCCACTATTTGCTGCATATCTATTTTAGGTTGCCATGTCAAGATTAATTGGTTAACTGGCAGTATGGCTGAGTGTTCTATAAAATAAAAAGAATGCATGCATGTTGTAATCCATTCAGTGATCACATTCTATTATGACAAATTAAGTGAAAATTGACCAAACACGTATTTGCAATGACCAGTATCCCCAATACATGTGATAAGTAAGGAAAACATAAAACAAACAGCATTACATAAATAAAACTATTGATTAAATTAAGCCTTCTGATTTTTTTATCGTCAATTAAAAATTCTTATTCATCACAGACGAGTGCATTTTTCAAGCCCTGTCTGTGATACTTACCACCGAAGAGCAGGATGGTACAATTATCTTGAATTATGTTGGACAAGAACACTATACGCTGGTAAAAGTAATATGACACATTCAAAGAAGAAGTTATCATAGCAGCGCTGTTTATAATTTTTTTTTCTTAATTCTGTTTTAATTTTTGTTTAAAAAATTAATTTTTTATTAAACAATAAATATTCTATTTTGTTCAATCTACAACTACTTGCCAGCAAGCAAAATTTGCTGTTGTCATGTGCAAGCAGGTGAACAAATTTGTCGGGCCTTGCTTATAAAGGTTTTCTCCATTCTAGACAGGATTTGGACCTAAATTTTTCCATCCAAAGGGCATCATCTGTAGCGATACCAAGTGCATCACCAATTACAGCACCATAAATAAGTCCTAAAATGAAAAAGCAATGTACTTTAAGCTAAATATTTACTATAAGGAAGCAGGATGTTAGCTGCAATTTAGCAACTGCTTAGCTGACATTGTTTTAACTGCTGAAAATGTACACTTCTCTCTGAAATTTGAGCAATACTACACTAGCAACAACAACAATAGCCATTTTAAATTCCAGTCAACCAACCAACCTTTGTTTCCTTAGTACTTAACATATTTATTTTAAATATATGAGATGCTTTTTTTTTATGAGATTCTATTTACCAAATTTTATTTAGTTTCATCCAACCAAACAGTAGGGATTTTTATGAATCGATATCAATCATTTTTCCAATAAACATTATCCAATTGAAAAAACTTGAGTTGAAAGGACAAATTAGCACTCATCTTAGATATGAAATTGCATCTCATTCTATTCAGCCTAAGCAGGACACTGTTCTGTAAAATTCCATATATTTTGCCAAGCCTTTGCATATACATATCTCCTGAAATAAAAAACTGAAATGGAATGACAATTTTTGTAAGGATTTTAAATATTTTAAATGCTAATCCAAGAAAAGGGTAATCAGTGGTGAACCATACGGTTCTGTACAGGGTCATTGTTATTTAACTTGTATATTATTTGAATATGGAAATAGTATAGACGATAACATCCAGTTATTTTCTGATCATGAAAAGTGGGAGGAATGATAAGAGATGTAAAAATACATAGCTAATACAGAATCGCAATTAAATTTCAATAAAAATCTGCTTAGCCAGAAACAAGGGATAACTTCCTTACATACGAATGGACAAAAAAAAAAAAAAAAAAATCTAACAGATGTTTAACATCATCATCAAATTCTTGCCAAGTACCCTCAATGGTATAATATGTACAGGATATGATAGTTCTACATGAAAAATTAACATCATTACTAACTTCCTATCTACAATTTTCCTCCAAATCAGTCTGTTACGTGTCAAGACTCCAACATTATCAAATCTTATATTTCTATCGTCTAAGGCAATTTATATTGTATCAATCCACCTATATCTTTGTCTTCCTGTAGGTCGTTTTCCTGCCAACCTAGCAGAGAACACTCGTTTTGCTAATTTTTCCTTGCAAATTCTGTTTAAAGTGACCATACCACCTAAGATTAGCTCTGCTAATGCATTCCTGGATGCTGACAACATCAAGTTCTTTCCTACTATCCTCGGTTTAAATATGATATTGCCATTGATGCCATCTGTTCACGCCTCTAATCTTTCTCTGGACTCTCATATCTGCGGTCTCTAGTCTTTGGTCAAGTGTTTTACTTCTGACCCAGCTCTCAGATCCATAAGTTAAAACTGGTTTGAACACTATCTTGTATACAGCTAATTTAATGTTCTGACTAATTTCTCTCTTATTCCATATGAATTTATTCAATTGACTTCCTACCATACCAGCTTTGCTGATTCTATTGTCTATTTCTATATTTAATTTACCATCTTCAGTAAAAATCGTGCCTAAATAGCTGAAATGTTTTACTTGTTCCATGGGTTCTCCATTCACAACACAGTTGACATTTTCAATGATTCTGCCTATTTTCATTGTCTTTGTCTATTTATTGCTTACCTTCATACCATATCTATTACAACAGTTATTCAATTTAGTAAGTAGATCTTGCAGACTTGTAACGGATTTATTTAGAAGTATAACATAGTCCACATAAAGCAAAGAGCAGACATTAACATCTCCAATTTTGATATCATGTTTAATAGCACTTTCCTTCATAATGTGACCCATATAGATAATGAATAACAGAGGTGATATTGTACATCCTTGTCTCACACCAGATTTAACATTAAACCATCTTCCTGTACTTCCTTCAATTCTAACTGCTGACTTACAACTCAAATAAAGACTTTGTTTTGCTTGATCTAAAGTATTGCTTGATATAATGCCCCATTGACACCATATAACTGTAGAGTATTGAATAGCTTCTCTCTCTTGGCACCTTGTCATATGCCTTTTTCAAATCGACAAAACTTAAATACAGATCTTTGTTATATTTCCATGATTTCTTCACTATTTGTCGTAAAGGGAAGATCTGATCCTGACAGCCTCTATTCGGCCTGAATCCAGCTTGTTCCTTACCAAGCTTTTCTTCCACAATTCTTCTCAACTGTTTCTCAAGTATACTAGAATAGATCTTGCCAGAAACACTCAGTAGGGAAATACCTCTGCAATTCTCACATTCAGTTTTATTTCCTTTTTTATATATGGGTACTATTAGAGCTGTACTCCAATCATCAGGAATTTGTCTCTCTGTCCAGGCTTTCTGAACTATACAGTGCAGCCAATGTAATAATTTTATACCACCATACTTCAGCATTTCTGGTTGAATATTATCTACTCCTGCTGCCTTTCCACATTTTAAGCTTTGATGGCTTTTTCTACTTCAAGTATGGATATGTATTCCTGCCTGTATGCCAGTTGAGTGTTTTTTAACACTTTGCTATCACTGCTTGTTTCGTTTAGCAATTTTTCGAAGTAATTACTCCATACTTCAAGGATATCTTTTTGTACTGTTTTCATGTCACCTTTATCATTTCTAATTCCTTTTACAGCACTCTTTCCTCCATTTTTAAGCTTCTTAAACAACCTCCAGAATATCTTACCACCTTCTTGATATTTATTTTCTATATTCTTGCCAAAGTCCTCCCATTACTTTTGTTTAGTTAGTTTTACACAGTGTTTAGCTTTCTTACATTTGTTTCTATATTCTCTAAGAGCACAAGCTGACTTATTTGCCAGGAACTTTGGATATGCTGTCTTCTTTTCCTTCACTGCCTCTTTAACTTCTTGTGTCTACCATGGAGTTCTAATTTTTCTATCCTTGCAGACAACCTTACCACATGCCTCTCTGGCTGAATCAATCAGGGTTTTCTTCAAGGCTTGCCATCGAATTTCCAAGGTTTGGTTCCTGTTCTGAAACTCTTTCATTTTTTCTTCAATAATCTTTCTGTATTTTAGTCTGCAGTTCACATCTGAGAGCGGCTCAACTTTTATTTGCTTTAAAACTTTCTTACATGTTATTCTTTTCAATGTGAAATTCAATTTTATCCTCCTCAAGACTAAACAGTGATCATTTTCAATTTCAAATCCTCTGTACACTCTGGTGTCCTGCACCAGTGGAAAAACATCACTATCAACAATAACATAGTCAATGAGACTTTTCTCATTCCTTGCCTCTTCTCTCCATGTGAATTTGTGCACATTTTTATGTTGGAACATGGTGTTAGTAATAACCAGGCACAGGGGCGGAACCCCCTTTCAAGTCTTCAAAATTCGAGTCATCAGAATTCAAGGAGAACTGGCCTACCTGTCCGCAACTCGGGAGGATGGGCACCATAGGCACCGGGGGGGGGGGGCCTTTCGAGTGTTCAAAATTCGGGGCATCAGAATTCAAGGAGAACCAGCCTACCAGTCCAAAAATCAGAGGTGCGGATGAATAAACTTTTGATATGAATAGGAGAGTGATTGGCTGAAGTCATCACAAAAAAGTGATGAATTGAAGATGCTAATCTAAGAAGAGGGTAATCAGTGATAAACCATATGGTTCTGTATAGGGCCATTGTTATTTAACTTGTATATTATTTGAATATGGAAACAGTATAGAGGATAACATCCAGTTATTTTCTGATAATGAAAAGTTAGGGGAATGATAAGAGATATAAAAATACATAGCTAATACAGAATCCCAAACTGATATGGACAGACTAATTCCATGGATAAATGACAAGAAATATAGTTCAATGTTAAAAGTGTAAGGTTATGCATTTGGATGGAGAACACTGCAGGCAGAATGTATTAATGGTAATTTGCTAAAATTGGTCGATGAAGATAGACATCTGGGAGGGTGGCAGACAGAGAGTTCAAGTATAGGGCCACACTTCAGTAATTCCATGCACTATATAACCTGTACTATTGAAGAGAGCATATTTCATTTTAAAAGGTTCTCGTAAAACTATATCTGGATTACTGTGTTCAGACAGATATGGTCAATTGAGTTCTGAGAAGAATGATGTAGAGACAATTCTATGGAATTGTCCACATGAGAAAAGAAAATAGGATAAGATAGGATAGGAGATAAACCTACAAGTTAGTAAGGTGATTATACAGTATAGTCAAAAGTAATATTTTGTAGATTGTCTGGTGGATGTAAAACTAGGGATCATTCCTGGGAAAATGGCTAGGGACGTAGTTAGAAAGTAAGATCCAGATTCTGCTCATGGAGAATGTGTGCGTGTGTGTGTGTGTGTGTGCGCGCGCGCGTGCGTGCGTGAGAGAGAGTGAGTGAAAAAGTTCTGATAAATACATAGAATAAAATGACATTAATTACACAGTCCAACACAATTTTTGCTGACTTTTATATGAGACTTGTTTTTTACTAGTTTGGGTGCGCTGATTTCAAATATCAAACCCATTTTTCTCTATCACGTCAGGTTTTTCCTCTATGGCATTTTCTTTTTGCTAATTTGTAAGTTTTTGATAGTTTTAAGGAGGCAGTACTATTTAGAGGATCAAAAAAATCGATTTTTTAATATAATTTTCTGAAAGTATGTACTTTTAAAAATCTGTTCCTAACTTTTTATCAAGAAATTCGAAAAATTCCCGAAGATATAGCCTATTATTCAAAGCGGTGCGCAGATCAGAATCGGAGTGCTCACCACTCTCGCTTGTTAGTAAACGAATAAATGCGTAAGAACCTGTAACAGCACGTACTGGTGCTTTGAATGCGAGAGAGGCCGATAATTAGATACATAACTACTTAACAATATTCATTAAAAATTACAAGAATATTTATAAAAAAAATAACAATTTTACTTACACGAGTTTCAGGGAATAAATTTTTGTTTGTAGCAATTTCTGCTGTGTGTTCTGTTTTGGCAATCCCTTTGAATACTCCAACAGTAGTCGGCCATCATGTGAGAATCCCATCTTCCTTGGTACCAATATTCCATAGTTTTTAAGTCTTGATGAAATCTTTCGCCTTGTTCAACGCTTACAGCACCTAAATTCTCGGGAAATCTATCAAGATGACTGTATAGGAAATGAAGCTTTATGCTCATGTTGCAACCTAGGCACTGGAAATTTTCAAGCATTGTTTCCACTAGATCTTTGTATTTGCACGCTTTTTTGTTTCCAAGAAAATTATTCGCAACCATCGTAAATGAAGTCCAGACCTCTTTCTCAATTTCGTTCATAGAGTTGATGAAATTTGGGTCTCTCATTAAAGTTTTAATTTGCGGTCCATCAAATACACCAGCTTTAATTTTTTCATAACTAAGTTGTGGAAATTTTTCACTTATGTATTGGAAACAGTCACCTTGTAAATCTAAAGCTTTAACATACTGCTTCATAAGACCTAGTCTGATGTGTAGAGGTGGAAAAATGATTTTTTCTCTGTCAATTAAAGGTTGATTTATAACATTCTGTTCTCCAACATTTAAGGATATTCTAAGAGGCCAATGTTTCTGACTCCAGTGTTGGTTTCTAGCTCGACTATTTCAGAAGCATAGAAAACACAGAAACTTTGTATATCCTCTTTGAAAGCCAAGTAAAAAGTTCACCATTTTAAGATCCACACAGATGATCCAGTTATGGTCTGTATATTTTAATAACTTCAGAACCTTTTTAATGTCCTCATATGTTTCCTTTAAGTGGACTGAATAGCCAATAGGAATTGAGCCATATACATTCCCATTGTGTAGTAAGACACACTTGAGACTTCTGCTTGAACTGTCGATGAATAAATGCCACTCATTTGGATGATATTGTACAACACTCGTTTCAGTTAGTAAACCTGACACATTGTTACAGTAAACAAACCCACACTCGTGTTTAAAATATTGTACAAGATTACTTTCCCTGCTACAATAAAAAGTTATCTTCGTATCTTGCTCCAGTAAGTTTTTTTTTCATTTAATCTTGAAGCTAACAATTCCGATGATTCCCATGATAGGCCCAAATCTCTTACTAAGTCATTCAATTCCGCTTGAGTAAAACGTTGCGGTCCAGAACTAGAAATTAAATTTTCATTGTCAAAATCAACATCCGGGTCTTGCTCCTCAAGAACATCTGGCATATCCCAATTATGCTCGTTGCCAAGTAAAGGAAGTCCTTTATAAATTGGCATGGCTATTTCATTGGAACGAACAACTGGCCGAATTGCTGAGTCGAGATTTGGATACACAATTTTTTTCATCTACGTGATTTTTCGGTTCATGCCAAATCATTGGAATGCCAAAAGCTAATTTTTGACGTTTTCCCTTGCTCCACTGTCGTAAATTTTCTATACATGACTTACACACTTTATTTGGAGCCCATGATCTGCAATTTTTACGTCAAAGTATGCAAAGTACACTTTCTTAACAAAATCAGTGATATTTGTCCTTTGACTGGGAACAGTAAAGCTGCCACAAATGTAGCAGAAGAATCTACACTATTGACACAATTTCGAGTAGTAGACATGATGTATTTTCTTCACTGCCGACTAACATGCAATTAACAAGACAAAAAAAAAACCAGAGACTTTATTGAAACGTTATAAGCGCTCATCATACGTTCATGATTGATTAATGAAAGATTAATGAAATTGATTAATGATAGAGGAGATATTCATATATATTATCTTAATATTTATCCTATCACAGAGATGATCTCTGTTTCTAACAATAATTTTTTATTTATTTCTGAGTTTACCTATATATTTTTATATGCACACGGGTTCGCTCCAATTGGTGCAATGATCTTAACTCTTTCTTTCAGAATCCAAATAATCACTAGCTCGAAACCAAAATACAAAATAAACACATTTAATAAAACAAAAGCAATATATATACACTTCAAACAAATATTACATAACTAATTATAAAATTAATTGGATCCAAAGCCTTTTAAAAATAAACTTACAGTTAAGACTAGACTAAACACTTTGTTTGCACAATCACAAAAAGTTCACAGCCAGTGTCTTTCTCTGTCAAGGCCCTTTTCCGAAGATATATGACTCTATTCTTCATTTTTACAGGATCCTTTCTCATCACTTATGTAACACACATTAATTCTTCCTGACTTAATCCTGTCTCTTTTCTTCAGTAGAAATAATAGTCAGATCTGGCATCCTTAATACAGATGAAACTTCCTAATCAGAGTTTTCTCGAACATTCCTTTAGAACGTAAATAGCAAATTCTTCTTTTATTCACTAAATGCTCATTGACAGTCTTAACTCTTCCAATAAAAAAAACTTACAGTTCTATGATTCCCTTTTCGGAATCTACTATAAATCTTTCAATCAGTGTTTCCTCCAATATTCCGTTTAAAACGCATATAGCAATATTTTCCTTTTATTCATCAATACTTATTCCACTTTGAAACTTAATAGTTTGACGATTCCTTTTTCGGAATATACTATTAATTTTCAAATCTGAAAACAAATCTGAAAACAAACCCCAACTCAACATCACCAGAGTTAAAGATCGGTACTATCGATGTAAGAAGCCTGAATGGCAAAGAAATGGAGCTAGCTGAGGAATTAGATAAATACCAGATCGACATAATAGGGGTGACTGAAACAAAAAAGACCAAAACTGGTGAGATCTTTCTGAGCAATAAATACAAAATGTTATATTCAGGCAATGACAATCAAGGAAAAGAAGGAGTAGCCATAGTATTCAACACAAAATACAAGACTAATCTTCTTGAATGGCAGTCAGTCTCAAGTAGAGTAATGTGGGCAAATATGAGAATGGGGAACTGGACAATGAGACTTATTTGTGCCTATGGTCCCACAGAAGGTTCTACTAAGGTAGAATTGGAGGAGTTTTTTGAGGCTTTAGAAAAAGCAACTGACACAATGAAAAATGAAAAGTTGATCCTTGTTGGGGATCTAAATAGCAGAGTAGGAAATGATTGTGAGACATACAAAAATATTTTGGGAAAATTTGGAGAAAAGAGCAAAGCTAATAATAATGGCAAATATCTGTTGGATTTCTGCTCAGGACATGGACTGGTTGTTACTAACACCATGTTCCAACAAAAAAATGTGCAAAAATTCACATGGAGAGAAGAGGCTAGGAATAAGAAAAGTCTCATTGACTATGTTATGGTTGATAGTGATGTTTTCTCCCTGGTGCAGGACACCAGAGTGTACAGAGGATTTGAAATTGGAAGTGATCACTATTTAGTCTTGAGCAGGATAAAATTGAATTTAATATTCAAAAGAATAACATGCAAGAAAGTTTTAAAGCAAATAAAAGTTGAGCAGCTTTCAGATGTGAACTGTAGACTAAAATACTCAAAGATTATTGAAGAAAACTTTTTTAAATAACGAAACCTGTGGTGCGTTCATAATTACAAAAATTATGAACGCACCACAGGACCACATTCATCTTCTTAAACCGCAGAAATCTGGCCTCTCTCAACACGGAATTGAAAATACAAACCATAGGATTCATTGGGAAAAGGCTAAACTTTTACATAGATCTTAATTTAAACATGAACGTTTATACAAAGAATGTTCTGAAGCCCTACTACACAGACCAAACCTAAACCGCAACGACGTTCTTACTATTCCTAAAGTATGGGAAATTATCATACAAAATTGTGTAAATTAATTTGAGTTTTTTTTTTTTTTTTTTTTTTTTCCCTACTTCCCACGTTATGCACGTTTCCATGAGATTCTATTGTAATCATGCGCCCTAACTGTATGTTATTCCTAATTTTGTTTAAATACTGTACTGATGATGTCCTAAGATACTTAGGATGAAATATTTACAATTAAATAATTTTCCCTGTGGTTTATACGTGTGTTTCTTCTAATTATTGAAGACAAAATGAAAGAGTTTGAGAACGGGAATCAAACCTTGGAGATTCAGTGGCAAACTCTGAAGAAAACATTGATTGATTCTGCTAGAGAGGCATGTGGTGAGGTTATCTGTAAGGATAAAAAAATCAGAACTCCCTGGTGGACACAGGAAGTTAAAGAGGCAGTGAAGGAAAAGAAGAAAGCATATCAAAAGTTCCTGTCAAATAAGTCAGCTTGTGCTCTTAGAGAATATAGAGACAAATGGAAGAATGCTAAACACTGTGTAAAACTAGCAAAACAAAAGTCATGGGAGGACTTTGGCAAGAATATAGAAAATAAATATCAAGAAGGTGGCAAAATATTCTGAAGGTTGTTAGGAAGCTTAAGAATGGAGGAAAGAGTGCTAAAAAAGGAGTAAGAGATGATAAAGGTGACATGAAAACTGGAGAAAAAGATATCCTTGAAGTATGGAGTAATTACTTCGAAAAATTGCTAAACGAAACAAGCAGTGATGACAGCACAGTGGTAAAAAACACTGACCAGGCATGCAGGCAGGAATACATATCCATACTTGAAGTAGAAAAAGCCATCAAAGGCTTGAAATGTGGAAAGACAGCAGGAGTAGATGATATTCGACCAGAAATACTGAAGTATTTTGGTATAAGAGTCTTACAGTGGCCGCACTGCATAGTTCAGAAAGCCTGGACAGAGGGACAAATTCCCGATGATTGGAGCAGAGCTCTCATAGTACCCATATATAAAAAGGGAAATAAAACTGCATTTGAGAATTACAGAGGTATTTCCCTGCTGAGTTTTCCTGGCAAGATCTATGCAAGTATACTTTAGAAACGGTTGAGAAGAATTGTGGAAGAAAAGCTTGGCGAAGAACAAGCTGGATTCAGGCCAAAATGAGGCTGTCAGGATCAGATCTTCACTTTACGACAAATAGTCGAGAAAGCATAGGAATATAACAAAGATCTGTATTTAAGTTTTGTCGATTTGGAAAAGGCATATGACAAGGTGCCAAGAGAGAAGCTATTCAATACGTTGCAGTTATATGGTGTCAATGGGGCATTATATCAAGCAATACTTAGTCTTTATTTGAGTTGTAATTCAGCAGTTAGAATTGAAGGAAACAGGAAGATGGTTTAATGTTAAATCTGGTGTGAGACAAGGATGTACAATATCACCTCTGTTATTCATTACCTATATGGGTCACATTATGAAGGAAAGTGGTATTAAACATGATATCAAAATTGGAGATGTTAATGTCTGCTCTTTGCTTTATGCAGACGATGTTATACTTCTAAATAAATCTGCTACAAGTCTGCAAGATTCTCTGACTAAATTGAATAGCTGTTGTAAGACATATGGTATGAAGGTCAGCAATAAAAAGACAAAGACAATGAAAATAGGCTGAAAATGTCAACTGTGTTGTGAATGGAGAACCTATGGAACAAGTAAAACATTTCAGCTATTTAGGCACGATTTTTACTGAAGATAGTAAATTAAATATAGAAATAGACAACAGAATCAGCAAAGCTGGTATGGTGGGAAGTCAATTGAATAAATTCATATGGAATAAGAGAGAAATTAGTCGGAACACTAAATTAGCTGTATACAAGATAGTGTTCAAACCAGTTTTAACTTATGGATCTGAGAGCTGGGTCAGAAGTAAAACACTTGACTAGAGACCACAGATATGAGAGTCCTGAGAAAGATTATAGGCGTGAACAGAGGGCATCAATGGCAATATCATATTAAAAATGAGGATATTAGGAAAGAACTTGACATTGTCAGCATTCAGGAATATGTTAGCAGAGCTAATCTCAGGTGGTATTGTCACTTAAACAGAATGGGCGAGGAAAGATTAGCAAAACAAGTGTTCTCTGCCAGGTTGGCAGCAAAACGACCCAGAGGAAGACCAAGATATAGGTGGATTGATACGGTACAAAGTGCTTTAGACGATACAAATATAAGAGCTGATAATGTTGGAGTCTTGACAGGTAACAGATTTATTTGGAGGAAAATTGTAGATAGGAAATTAATAATGATGTAATTTTTTTCATGTAGTACTATCATATCCTGTACACCCCTTGAGAGTACATGGCAGGAATTTTATGATGATGATGACTATTAATTTTCCTCCGACTGTCACAGAAAAAACTTAAGTTTCTCCAAACCTTAAATATCTGCCGACCTGTGTTCTAAATTCCTTCCTGAATGCTCTCTTGTTTACAGGCATTAATCAGATACCGAACACTTTCCTTGTCAGCTGTCAATCACACATCAAACTTCTCGGCGAGCATGCGCACTCTTTGAAAATGACAAGCGAGAAACTAGGTGTATAATGGCTGACACAGTTGTTTCCGTTAGCAACAAGAGAATGTCTTCATAAAACACAAAACTTAATATTTCAAACCGTAATAAATTTGTTTAAAGTAACACAACTATTCAAATCCGGTAAGTACATTAAATTGTTAACTGCTTTACGTATCACTTTTAACAAAACAATTTCCATAACGGGCACATCGCAAGTGCCAACAATGCGTGTTATGAAAACAAAACTAATAAACATATTAACATAAACAATACGTAAAAATATTCAGAATTTTAATTATGATTATTTTTACAGTTCTTTGTCCGCTATGACACATATAGCATTCATTTGTTTTAGGCAGTTGTCATCGCCTACTTTTCATCACCTAAATGCATTAGGTCGGTTATCGGCCTCTTTTGCATTCAAAGCGCCAGTACGTGCCGTTGCAGGTTCTTATGCATTTATTCGTTTACTAACAAACGAGAGCGGTGAGCGCTCTGATTCTGATCTGCGCACCGCTTTGAATAATAGGCTATATCTTCGGGAATTTTTCGAATTTCTTGATAAAAAGTTAGGAACATATTTTTAAAAGTACATACTTTCAGAAAATAATATTAAAAAATCGATTTTTTTTGATCCTCTAAATAGTACTGCCTCCATAAAACTATCAAGAACTTACAAATGAGCAAAAAGAAAATGCCATACAGGAAAAACCTGACGTGATAGAGAAAAATGGGTTTGATATTTGAAATCAGTGCACCCAAATTTGGAAAAAACAAGTGTCAGATTATAATCAGCAAAAAAAATTTTTTTTTTGTTGGTCAGTGTTATTAATTCATCATCAACATCAAATTCCTGCCATGTACCCACAAGGGGTGTACAGGATATGATAGTGCTACATGAAACAATTATATCATTACTAACTTCCTATCTACAATTTTCCTCCAAATCAGTCTGTTACTTGTCAAGACTCCAACATTAACAGATCTTACATTTCTATCGTCTAAGGCACTTTGTACCGTATCAATCCACCTATATCTTGGTCTTCCTATGGGTCGTTTTCCTGCAAACCTAGCAGAGAACACTTGTTTTGCTAATCTTTCCTCGCCCATTCTGTTTAGGTGACCGTACCACCTGAGATTAGCTCTGCTAATGCATTCCTGGATGCTGACAATGTCAAGTTCTTTCCTAATATCCTCATTTTTAATATGATATTGCCATTGATACCATCTGTTCACGCCTATAATCTTTCTCTGGACTCTCATATCTGCGGTCTCTAGTCTTTGGTCAAGTGTTTTACTTCTGACCCAGCTCTCAGTTCCATAAGTTAAAACTGGTTTGAACACTGTCTTCTATACAGGCTAATTTAGTGCTCCGACTAATTTCTCTCTTATTCCATATGAATTTATTCAATTGACTTCCGACCATACCAGCTTTGCTGATTCTGTTGTCTATTTCTATATTTAATTTACCATTTTCAGTAAAAATCGTACCTAAGTAGTGGAAATGTGTTACTTGTTCCATAGGTTCTCCATTCATAACACATTTGACATTTTCAATGATTCTGCCTATTTTCATTGTCTTTGTCTTTTTATTGCTGACCTTCATACCATATCTCTTACAACAGCTATTCAATTTAGTCAGAGAATCTTGCAGACTTCAAGTGGATTTATTTAGAAGTATAACATCATCCGCATAAAGCAAAGAGCTGATATTAACATCTCCAATTTTGATATCATGTTTAATACAACTTTCCTTCATAATGTGATCCATATAGATAATGAATAACAGAGGGGATGATGTACATCCATGTCTCACACCAGATTTAAAATTAAACCATCTTTCTGTACTTCCTTCAATTCTAACTGCTGACTTACAACTCAAATAAAGACTAAGTATTGCTTGATATAAGGCCCCATTGACACCATATAACTACAGCGTATTGAATAGCTTCTCTCTTGGCACCTCATCATATGCCTTTTCCAAATCGACAAAACTTAAATACAGATCTTTGTTATATTCCCATGCTTTCTCGACTATTTGTCGTAAAGTGAAGATCTTATCCCGACAGCCTCTATTTGGCCTGAATCCAGCTTGTTCTTCACCAAGCTTTTCTTCCACAATTCTTCTCAACCGTTTCTCAAGTATACTTGCATAGATTTTGCCAGGGACACTCAGTAGGAAAATACCTCTGTAATTCTCACATGCAGTTTTATTTCCCTTTTCATATATGGGTACTATGAGAGCTCTACTCCAATCATCGGGAATTCGACCCTCTGTCCTGGCTTTCTGAACTATGCAGTGCAGCCTGTAAGACTCTTATACCACCATACTTCAGTGTTTCTGGTTGAATATCATCTATTCCTGCTGTCTTTCCACATTTCAAGCCTTTGATGGCTTTTTCTACTTCAAGTATGGATATGTATTCCTGCCTGCATGCCTGGTCAGTGTTTTTTACCACTGTGCTGTCATCACTGCTTGTTTCGTTTAGCAATTTTTCGAAGTAATTACTCCATACTTCAAGGATATCTTTTTCTCCAGTTTTCATGTCACCTTTATTATCTCTAACTCCTTTTACAGCACTCTTTCCTCCATTCCTAAGCTTCTTCAACAATTTCCAGAATATTTCGCCACCTTCTTGATATTTATTTTCTATGTTCTTGCCAAAGTCCTCCTATGACTTTTGTTTAGCTAGTTTTACACAGTGTTTAGTATTTTTCATTTGTCTCTATATTCCCTAAGAGCACAAGCTGACTTATTTGACAGGAACGTTTGATATGCTTTCTTCTTTTCCTTCACTGCCTCTTTAACTTCCTGTGTCCACCTGGGAGTTCTAATTTTGCTATCCTTGCAGACAACTTCACCACATGCTTCTCTGGCACAATCAATCAATGTTTTCTTCAGAGTTTGCCACTGAATCTCCATCGTTTGATTCCTGTTCTCAAACTTTTTCATTTTTTCTTCAATAATCTTTGTGTATTTTAGTCTACAGTTCACATCTGAGAGCTGCTCAACTTTTATTTGCTTTAAAGCTTTCTTACATGTTATTCTTTTCAATATGAAATTCAATTTTATCCTGCTCAAGACTAAATAGTGATCACTTCCAATTTCAAATCCTCTGTACACTCTGGTGTCCTGCACCAGGGAGAAAACATCACTGTCAACAATAACATAGTCAATGAGACTTTTCTTATTCCTAGCCTCTTCTCTCCATGTGAATTTGTGCACATTTTTATGTTGGAACATTGTGTTAGTAATAACCAGTCCATGTCCTGAGCAGAAATCCAACAGGCATTTGCCATTATTATTAGCTTTGCTCTTTTCTCGAAATTTTCCCAAAATATTTTTGTATGTCTCACAAACATTTCCTACTCTGCTATTTAGATCCCCAACAAGGACCAACTTTTCATTTTTCATTGTGTCAGTTGCTTTTTCTAAAGCCTCAAAAAATTCCTCCACTTCTACTGTAATAGAACCTTCTGTGGGACCATAGCACAAATAAGTCTCATTGTCCAGTTCCCCATTCTCATATTTGCCCAAATTACTCTACTTGAGACTGACTGCCATTCAAGAAGATTAGCCTCGTATTTTGTGTTGAATACTACGGCTACTCCTTCTTTTCCTTGATTGTCATTGCCTGAATATAACATTTTGTATTTATTGCTCAGAAAGATCCCACCTGTTTTGGTCTTTTTTGTTTCAGTCACCCCTATTATGTCGATCTGGTACTTATCTAATTCCTCAGCTAGCTCCATTTCTTTGCCATTCAGGCTTCTTACGTCGATAGTACCGATCCTTTAACTCTGGTGATGTTGAGTTTGGGTTTGTTTTCAGATTTGTTCCAGTAGCTGACTTTTCGCTGTTCGCCGTGGTTCCCTGGCGAAAACAACGGGGGCCTTGTTTAACCAGGCGACGCCCCAGCCAGCATAAAATTTTGTCATGTTGTATAAAAAAATTTCAAACAACATGACATTTTTGAAATGTCATGTTGTTTGAAATTTTTTTTATTTTGGTTTAACCAATGAGTATACAATTTGGTCGGCTAAATCCCAAATTGCCAGCCCATCTTCGTTCGTTCAGTATCCAAGTAGATACCCAACAGGGTGCACCACAAGAAGGTGAGGATTGGACATTAGGTCAGAAGCCCTGGTCAGTTCTCCGCATTCCTTTAAAGGCTATGTGGAGGTCTCCTCTCAGTTATACAGCTTTGACCCTTAAGCAGCCCGTGTTATTAATTAACGTAAGGAATTCACAACGTACACTAGAATATAAATTAAATTAAACTTTAATATATATTTCCAATATTTCGGCAACATCACGTTGCCATCTTCAAAGGAACTTAAAATAAAGACGCGTGCACGCAGGCACTACACACAGTAAATGAGGACGAAGTGAAGAAGCTATTGTTTCTCCTAAAAGTCCTGATGATGCCCCCTAGCAGACTATGTAGTTATTCTTGGCCATTGGGCTGAGGGTCTAGTGATGTACGTCTCCCAAATTTGGGGCAGTCTCATGCAACCAAATATATTGAGGATTTTGAAATTTGACGAGATTTGTTGAACTAAATCACATCCTCAACACTTTCTCAGCCAATGGCTACCCCCCCTCCCCGCCAAAAAAAAATCCAAAAAATATTGAAATCAGTAAACCACAACCCTTCACAACAAGGATTACTCTAAATCCATCACCATTCCCTACATCCGAGGCACCTCGGAAAAAATTACCAAAATCTTAAAAAAACATGACTTGACCTCTTGTTACAGACCATACAGAAAATTGGCATCCCTTATCGGCTCCACTAAAGACCAACTACTTCCATAGAGCTACCTGGTTATACCAGGTCCCTTGCAGCTGCAAGCTGTCCTACTTTGGCCAAACAGACAGGACAGCAAATATCAGAATTTCAGAACACAAGGACTACATCCGTTTTCATCAGTATAGCCACTCTGGTCTTGCAGACTATGTTCTGGATACACGCCACAGAATACGGTGGAAGAAAGCCACAGTAATACACCATAGCAAGTTCGGATTTGAAAGACTTTTCATGGAATCAGCCTCAGCCCTAAGAAACATGCCAAACTTCAACAAATTTGGTTGCATGAGACTGCCCCAAATTTGGGAGACGTACATCACTAGACCTTCAGCCCAATGGCAAAGAATACCTACATAGCCCGTTAGGCGGCACCATCAGGACTTTTAGGAGAAACAATAGCTTCCTCGCTTCGTCCTCATTTACTGTGTGTAGTGCCTGCGTGCACGTCTTTATTTTAAGTTCCTTTAAAGATGACAACGTGACGTTGCTGAAATATTGGAAATATATATTGAAGTTTAGTTTAATTTATATTCTAGTGCATGTTGTGAATTCCTTAAGTTAATTAATAATCATGTATAACCAACATATAACTCTTTCTACGAAAATGATATTAAAGCAACTGATACAGCCACAAGAAAGAACATGTTAGTAGCAGAGTTATGAAGGTAACTTATGTTCTTATATTCTCACATGTTCCTTCTTGTGGTTATATCAGTTGCTTTAATATAATTTTTGTTCTAAGCATTTATCAGAACTTTCCAACCACCTCTCTCATAAGCATGAGTAACTAAAAGTGACCTCTTCAGTAATTCCATGAAGAAGCTTACACAATTAATAATAATAACAAGGAGAATATTTAATAATATACCATCTGATCAGAATTTGAAGTCCAGTCTCCTTTTTCTCGGTGTACTCTATGCTCATCTTGTATAATACAGTTATACGATATTTTATTTTCATCATAATAGAACTTGCATTCATCAGGAGTTAAAAATTCTGTAGCGATACCAAGTGCATCACCAATTACTGCACCATAAATAAGTCCTAAAATGAAAAAGTAATGTACTGTAAGCTAAATATTTATTATAAAGAAAACATATTAAAAGTATCAAATTATACATGTCCACTGCATTATGGGATACTAAGGCAACTGACGTGAAGTCATTAGCCTCTATATACAAGTAGCCCAGTCGTGAAGTGACTTCATGTGCAAACTTTGTTTGCTTACACTTGGATAAAGGATGAAACCAGGAATATAATTTCTTGACATCTTTAATTTACAAAATCCAAATATTTATTGTAGTGGATGGGGGGGGGGGAGATCGAAATAATCAGAAAATGTGAACAAGCAGACTTACGATTTGTAAGCTTTGCTGAAAACACAATATGTGCAGTCTCAATTCTATATATATATATATATATATATATATATATATATATATATAGAATTCTTCAAATATCAGGACTCCATTTACCAACAAAAACAAGGCCTGGCAATGGGCAATCCTTTGTCCCCAGTTCTAGCTAACATCTTCCCTGAAGATTTTGAAACGAAAACCATATCTTCCTTCTCATTTAAACCAAAAGTTTGGAAAAGATATGTTGATGATATTTTCATTGTTTGGAATCACGGGCACACATCTCTCATAGCTTTTCTTAATCATCTTAACATTCAACATCCTAATATAAAATTTACTGCTGATCTAGAAAATAATAACTCCTTGCCTTTCCTGGATGTCATGCTTACACGTTGCTCTGAAAGATTAAAAATCTCTATATACAGAAAACCTACTCATACCAATAGATATCTGCATAATCTTTCTCATCATTTTCCACCACAAAAACTTGGAACTATATCTACCTCAGGACACAGAGCATGCTCTCTCTTGAATGAACAAGATGAACTACAAAAAGAAATAAATCAACTCTCTCTTATCTTTAAACAAAATGGTTACTCTGAAAAAACGATTAAGAAATTTCTTCTGGATCCTCCTAGACAGTGCACCACAGAAACTATTAATTTTAAAGCCAGCATCTCCATCCCATACATTAGCACAGTCTCTAACAAATTAGCAAAAGTCCTTAAAAAATATAACATCAAGACGTTCTTCACCACCCTTCCAAAAATCCGTTCTCTAATCAGCCATCCAAAGCCTCCTCATCACAACCTAAAATATCCAGGTGTATATAAATTATGGTGCGATTGCAATATCCCTTATTTTGGACAAACTAACAAATCTGTTGAGCAACGTATAGAAGAGCATAAAAGAGACATCTCTTACAAAAGATCACATGCAACTGCGTCATCCAGTCATGTTCTTTTTTCAAATAATCCTAATGATGATCAACAAAGCCACTCCGTTTGCTGGGATAGATCAGAAAATATTTTTCGCTCTGATGATGAGTTTGAGAGAATCAAGGGAAATCCCTCTGAATCCTGTCCACTTAAACAACAATTTGAGTTATAACATCCAAGATAGCCATACTGCAGTTATTCAATATTGGCGTTCACGTGAGTCTGCACGCATACTTGCAATAAACAATGGCACGCCTGTTAGAACAACTTGAAAAAATACAACGTTTTTTATGTATCAATTATGTGTGGTGATTTTTTTACCTGTATTTTCAAGTTTTTAGATACTTCAATGTTTATTACTATTCTCTTCCTTTAAGAATACCTGATGAAGACTATTATAAGCCGAAACTAGTTGTATTAATCTTATTAAATCTTTATAAGTAAACTCAGTTTTTAAGTCATTAAATCTATTTTTAAAAATGTATCACAACAACCGAGTTGAAGCGTATAATCACATATATATATATATATATATATATTGCAATACAGAAGCATCTCAGTTAAAAATTAAGTGAGGGATTTATTATTATTATCCAGGTCTCCATGGAGTCAAAAGACTCATAATAAGGAGGTTGTTCTTAGGAAACACAAAGCTTATCATACCACACCTTGAACTCATTGACCGTTCTTACTCTAACCACTCTCTCAGGCAAGGCATTCCATGGTGGTTCAACCACCCTCCAAGCAAAGAAACCACTCCTCACCCCTCTTGCTCACAGCTTCCAGGGATGCCCCCCCCCCCTTGTCATCGCTCCTTCCTGCCACTCCACCAAGTCAAACAACTCCCCCAATGTCTACCCTGTAACTGCCTCTCAACAGTTTAAAAGTCTCGATCATATCACCTCTCCTTCTTCTATCCACCAAACTCTTCGGTCCACATTCCTTCAGTCGATCCTCGTAACTGATATTGTACAGTACTGAAACCATCTTTGTTATCCACCTCTGTACCCTTTCCACAGTTAATTTATCCCCTTCAAATCCTGGGGACCAAATTTGAGAATAATAGTCTAAGTGTGATCTGATCAGGGTCTTATACAACGGAATGATAACTCTTTTATCTCTGCAGGTCAACATCCTTCTCAGTTGCAGCAATCATCTGGGTTACCTTCACCACCTTTGCAATATGCTCCCTGAATTTCAGTTTTCTATCAATCATCACCCCCCCCCCAAATCTCGTCTCCCCCTACTTCCTCCAGTACAGCCCCTTCAATTGAGTATGCATCCTCCCATCGATGAATCCCAAACTTCAAGACTTTATATTTTGCTGCATTAAACCGATCCTCCCATTCATTTGCCCATCTGTCTAGTTTATTCTAATCCTCTTGCAGGGCTGCCACATCTGCACTATTACTGATAACCCTTCCCAGCTTCACATCATCTGCAAACAAATGAATATCCCCTTGTAATCCACTGACAATGTCATTGATATAAAAGTTGAACAACACAGGTCCCAGTACTGAGCCCTGTGGAACCCTACTTGTAACCCTCTGCTTCCTTGATATTGATTGCCCCACCATACTCAAATCTCTGATACCTATCAGACAGCCAATCCTAAATCCATTTGACTAACCTGACATTTAAACCCATGTGCTGTAACTTAAATATCAGCTTATCATGTGTCACCCTGTCAAACGCCTTTGCAAAATCCAAAAAAATGGAAGTATATGCCTTCCCCTCATCAACAGCTCATGTGACTTTATTATAAAAGGCAATCATATTACTCAAGCAAGAGCATCCTTTAACAAATCCATGTTGATTCTAACAATAACATTACTCTCATCTACCCAACACTGTATATAGTCCCTCACTAATTTCTCCAAGACCTTAACAACTACTGATGACACACAAATTGGCCTATAATTAGACACTTCCAGTTCTGCTACAGCCTTTGTGCAGTAGCAGACCGGAAACAACTGCAAAAAATTTTGCATTTGTTTATGTGATTCCTACTGATTAAAGGTTGTAATCCTACAGATGATTAGTACTGTAAGTGGAATAAATTTTTTTTTGCGTTTTTTTTATTTTTGTATTTTAATTAATTCGCATTTTTTACATCATCTGAAACCCTGTTCTAGAGCCCAACATGGCTATTCTCACATCATTTCAAGGGGATGTCCAATAAATAAAGATACTAGTCTCACCACCAGACAATTTATTATTATTTATTTATTCATATAATTGATATACAGTCAAAACAATATATCATTTAAACAACAATTTGACTGGTGATACAGAACAAATCAGATTCTACCCATGAATCTAAAAATAGTCTGTCAGGTTGCATCATAAAATATGGTCTATTCCAAGTAATGCTGTTTTTTGTAGCTCGTATAGGGTCATATTGTTGATGTTTAATTGCTGTAAATAGTTGGATAGCTTCCTTGAAACTGCACCAAGCGCACCGATAACTACTGGGATAACTTAGGTGTGTTTAAGCGACAGCTGGCCAACTTCGATTGCCAGATCTCGATATTCAGTAATTTTTTCTAGTTCTTTGTTGTTAATGTTGTTATCACTGGGTACTGCAATATCGATGATCCAAACCTGTCGATGTTTGATAATTGTGATGTCAGGTCTACTGTGTTCTAAATGCTGACAGTTTGTATTCTAAAGTCCCAGAGAATTTTTGCTGTTTCGTTTTCCAGTACTGTCTCTATTTTATGCTGCCATTATCAGAAGTAGAAAAGCCATATTTTTTGCATATATGCCAATGAATTATTTTGGCCACTTGATCATGGCAGTATTTATAGTCAGTTTGAGCTATCTTGCTGCAGGCACTGATTAGATTAGATTAGAGGCACTGATTATATTAATATTATTATTATCCCAAGACCCCATGGAGTCAAAGACTCATCAAGGAGGTCCTTTTGACATCACAGCTCATCATACCACACCTTAAACACACTCAAAAAACATGACCTCTACAATGATTTTTTTTCTTCTGTGCAGACACCACTCTCTTAGGCAAGGCATTCTCAATCATTCGCAAATCTGCATGCACTCCCCTCCAAACTCACACCCTCCTTACACAGCTTCCAGGGTTCGCCTCTGGTTATCTCCTGATCGCCCACCATTTTCTGTAAAACCTCTCCAACACTGATCCTATAACAACCCCTTACCAACGTGTAGGGCTTTATCATATTACCCATCCTCCTCCTCCTATCCACTAGACTCTGCAAACTGCATCTTCTCAACCTTTCCTCATATTCGACATTCCAGAGATCAGAAACAACCTTAGTCAGTCGCCTCTGCACCCTTTCCAACATCTCTTCATCCTTTTGAAAACCAGGTGACCAAATCTGGGTGCAGTAGTCGATATGTGATCTAATCAAAGCCTTATACAATGGAACAAGAATCTCCTTACTTCTACAAGTCGGTGTCCTCTGCATCATTCCCAGAATTCTTTGTGTTGTCCTCACAATTTTGGCAATATGTCCCCTAAATTTCAGATCCTTATCCACTATCACCCCAAGATCCCTTACTTCCTCCACCTCCTACAATATATCCCTGCCAAGCATAAATTATACATTGCCAAAATTGTGAGGACAACACAAAGAATTCTGGGGGTGATGCAGAGGGCACGAAAATGGGGATGTGAGTTCAATGTTGCAAAACCTTACATTTTGCAACATTGAACTCACATACCCTTTTCCGTGCCCATTCACTCAATTTATTTAGGTCTTCTTGAAAGGCCACAACATCTTCTCTACTCTTTATAGTTCGTCCCAAATTTGCATCATCTGCAAACAACTGAATATCCCCATCCAAATCTTTGCCAACATCATTAACATAAAAGTTAAACAGCAATGGCCCTAAATGGACCTCTGAGGTGCACCACTAGTGACTTTCCTCTTCCTGGATATTGCTCTCCCATACACAACTTGCTGATACCTATCATATAGCCAAGTCTCCGATCCAATGCACCACTCTAATATCCAACCCCATCTGCTCTAGTTTGACTATCAACTTTTCATGTGGTTATCTATCAAAAGCCTTTGCAAAATCTGAGTATACTACTGTGTCTCCCTCTCCTCTGTTCAAGGAAGTCGTCACCTTATTGTAATAAGTAAGTAGATTACTAAAACATGACCTCCCTTTAGCAAATCCATGCTGTCCATCAAAGATAATACCATTGTCATCGACCCATTTCTAGATCCTAGTTCTCATCAGCTTTTCCAACAACTTAATCACAACACCTGATACACACAGATAGGCCTATAATTTGATGCCTGAGTTCTATCACCTTCTTTATGAAGTGGCTTCTTTATGAATCTTGCCCTCCTTCCACTCTTTTGGAACTCTACCCAGTGCAAAACTCATATTAAAAAAAATATGTCAAGGCAGATTTCAACTCCCTGACACATTCCTTCAGAAACATGGTGATATATTATCAAGTCCCACAGCCTTATTAACATCAAGTTTGCTCAATTCCCTATACACCTCTTGCTGCTTACAGTCGGTCTCTCCTCCCAATCATCAACTGCTCTCAATCTCTCCATGATATCACATTTACAAGAATGAAAGACCTTAATGAACTGCTCATTAAGTATCTCCACTATATTTTCTGCAGGAGTTGTCCTTATACCATTTTCTCCAATCAATGTCATCTTTCCATAATCATTCTTTTTTTTTTCTTTTGCTGGCTACATATCAAAAGAACACCCTAGGATTCTTTTCGGCTTATTTAGCTAATTGCTGCTCATACTTCACTTTTGCTACCCTTACCCAACCAAGTCACCCTCCTTGCCTGATCTTTGTAATCCTCATGAGATTGGTTATTACTGCTTCTATGTTGACTCCATAATGCAGTTTTTCTCTGTATCGCATGCTTAATCTCTTCATTCATCCATTTCACACCTACCTTATATAACCTTCTGACCCTTGGAATACATTTAGACATTGCTTCTATTAGATAGTTCTTGAATATCCTCTAAGCTGCAATCATCTCTTTTCCAGCTAACTCCTTATTCCATGCTACACCTGCAAGCGGTCTCCTGAGCTCTTCATAATCACCGGCCTTGTAGTTCTACATATACCCTTTTCTCACAGAGGTCCTCATACTGCCAAATGGAGGGTGATTTGACACCTCATTTATAATTACATCCTCTGAGAAGATGATAAAATCCAAGACCCTCAATCCTCGTATGCCCTCTATTACATACTGTCTGAGGTAGTTGGCCCTCAAAATCTCAAGAAACTCATTTTGTTTACTTCCAGTTGCTATTTCATCATCCCAGTTTATATTGCCATAGTTAAAATCACCCATAATAATCACAATTTTCTTATTTGCTTGGCTAATTTGATTATACCTTTCATAGTCACTACCATCCACATTACCAGGTCTATAACAACATCCAACTATTTCATTTCATTCATTCTATTCACCTCTATCTCACACCATACTGCCTCAAAACCACTGACACTACGAGGGTGGTCTGAAAAGTTCTCGGCCTATCGATGAAAAAACAAATGTATAATTTTAAAATTATTTTTATTTTTCAACATTTCCCTTAAGATTAATACATTTATTCCAGCAATGCTCCAGCATCATTATCTTGTCCCTGTAGTGGTTCTCAGTAAGATCCGCAAAATACCCCTCTACAGCTGCAATCACCTCTTGATTCGAAGAAAAACACTGACCAGCAAAGAAGAGTTTTAGTTTTGGGAAGAGATAGAGTCTAAGGGAGCCAAATCTGGGGAATAGGGTGGATCTTCCAACAATTCGTAATGCAGATCCCTTAATTTTCCCATTGCAAAACACTTTTGTGGACAGGTGCATTGTCCTGATGAAAGATGATTTTTTTTCTTCTGCAAACGAGGTCTTTTCTCATGAATTTTTTCATCTAATCTGGTTGAAAGATTGGAATATTATTCCCCGGTTATTGTTTTACCCTTTTCAAGAGATAATTAATAAACAAAATGCCTTTAGCACGCCAAATCACCAATGCCATGACCTTTCCTGCTGATGGAACCGACTTTGTCTTCTTTGGCACTGAACAACTGGCTTCTGTCCACTGTTTTGACTGCTGTTTGGATTATGGTATTTAATATGAATTCAAGTCTCATCCATAGTAAATCGACACACAAAATCAGTTTACTCTTGTTAAAATGAACCACTGTTCAGAGATTTTCATGTGAGTGCGTTTTTGATCTCCTGTGAGCAAGCACGGCACACATCTTGCACAAAGCTTTTTCATATGCAATTCTTCATGCAAAATATATCCTACACATTCTTTTGAAATGCCTATAGTCTCAGCAATTTCATGCACTTTGACTCGCCGGTCATCCAATAACATATCGTGCACTTGATCAATGATTTCTGGTGTTGTTATACCTTTTGGATGTTCTTCAGGAGATCATCTTCAAGGCTAGTATGGCCACGTTTAAACTTGACAGCCCATTTCTTAATTGTCGAAAACGAAGGGGAAGACTGCCCATAAACTTTTATGAACTTCAAATGAATTTCTTTTGGCATTAAACCTTCTTTTACAAAGAATTCAAACTGCACTATACTCAATTTCATCCATTTCAAGGGATACGGACAACACTTTTGCTTCAGACAGCTGTATAAAACAAACTACTTGATAGAATGACTTGCAATTTCACGTGGATGCTAATGACAGATGTACCAACTTAGAAAAAAAATCTTGACAATCGTGTCGCCATCTATGGTCGAGGCCGAGAACTTTTCAGTTCACACCCTCGTATTTCTCTCTTGCATCTCTATACTTTGTATGGACATAACTCTTTCTCTATCATCAATAGCACCCCCCTCTCTCCCCTTTTTACCCTTTCTTCACGAAACACATCATACTCTTCCATCTTTATTCCTGTCAGGATTGGATTGTCGTCTTCATCCAACTATGTCTCACTTATTCCAACAATTTTTAGGTGAACAAATTCAATGCAACTTTCATCTGCCTTGTTTCTTACACTTCTAACATTTGTATACAAACATAGCAGCTTATTCCTGGATCTATAGTTAGTTCACTGAAACCACTTATTCGATGTGACTTCTCCATGCTTTTTTTTTTCTTTTTCTCAATTTCCATTTCTTTTTCCTCCTTATTCATCTTCACACCTTCTTCGATCTAACTGTTCTCCCCTTGATCCCAGGTCGTCCCCTACATTTTTTGTCTACACATGCATTCACATCCTCTTTGAGCACCTATCTTTCTCAGTGTTCCTCTGTACAACATGAGCCTCCCTGTTTCTCTGTCTTGCGCACCTGTTCTCTCATTCTCTATACTCATGTTGCTCACTTCTTCATTCACTACCACCTCTTCAATCTCTCCTGTTCTTCTGCATCACTTACCACTTGATCAGATTCATTCTCTGCACTCAATTTTCTACCTTCCAGCAGCAGTAATCTCTCCAAGCAACTCACACCAAAACCACTCAAATGCAATCCAATGCTCCTATACAGTTCATTTCATCCTTCAAACTCATTCCACACATTAACAAACTGCACTCCTTTCTCCTCACATATTTCTGCTAACATATCATTTATAATCCTTGCTCTCTGCCTTATCTCACCACTGTCATACCTGGGCAACACACTTACTACCTTTCCTATCACACTATTCTCTTTTATCCATCTCAACAATCTCCTGATATCCAATCTGACGTGTTTTTTGTTTTAAGTCATTTGTACCTATTATAACTACCAACTCTTTTGCTTACTTACTTCTCACATCTAATGCTCAATCACTCTACTCATTCTACCTCCAGTGAAACATATTTTATGCATCCCCTCATCCAGCACACCTTTAATAATTGAATCACCATACAAAGCCACTCGCAAGTCTTTTGTTACCTCTTTTATACCAACATTAATTGTTTTCACCATTTTCACTCTTCCATACATATCTCGAATTCTCTTAACTTCATTCTGCATCCATTTTATCTCTTGCCTCATCTTACCCAACTCAACTTTCGAATCTTGCATCACATTTTCACTGTCATTCATTCTTTTGAATTTTTGACACGCTTTTGCTTTTCTTCATTCTTTCAAATTTTTGAACTTTCGAACCTTGCATCACACTTTTGCTCTCATTCATTCTTTTGAACTTTCAAACTTTGCATCATACAAGCTCGTTCGCAGTCAACGCCGCTCACCTCCTTATCTCCAACTGCTGCTTATTTTCCAACTTCTGCCACATTCACATCACTTTCGTCTTTCTTACCATTGCTCGTTCTCTTTTTCAAAACTTTTTTTTAATACTTTTTCTCTGCTCTTTTACACCATCCATTTCTATCAGATGAGCACTCATCCTCCTGGCAGCACTTTCGCTACTAACACCTTCGGTCATGAACATATTAGCACTCATCAAGTCCTCATTCAGCTCACACTTCACACCCCCCCTCCCTCCTTCCATCCACCTTAAATATCCACAATTTGTCCATATAATCAAATGAGTACAAATAGCGCACCTCACATTTCATGAAAACGACTGAAATCAAAATTGAATTCCTGCTTTGCATGGACAAAGCCACCACCATCTTGCATTCGCTGGTTACTAAACTTAGTTCTAATTTCAAAGAATTTGTAAATAAACCTATACAAAAAATCCCACACACACCAATAACACTGCAAGCGCACAACTTTTATAGCAACTCTTACTCATGAACACACATTTATATACTATTAATTATTTCAAAAAAACTTATCTTAAATGGGAGCCCTCTTTACATACCGCTACTTATCCCACTTAAGTCACTTATTTGAAATCTGAAATTAATTCAGAGCTCTAAATGTATATGCTCAGTTTCTCCCTCTTTATTAAGCTAAAATACATGAACAGTTAATATAAACAAGAAAGCCTTCCTAAGTAGAAGGAAAGACAGAGAGAGAGAGAGAGCTGAATTCCACCTTCAACAAAATATAATGAATGAATATTTTCTAGGAAGTATTTATATGCAGCACTAGTTTTAATAATTCTTGTGACATAATAATAAAGGCTCTAACACAGGGATTCCCAACCTTTTTGGTCCCCGTACCCCCTTAGCTTTTAGTAAATTATCCGGTACCCCCCCATTCATTATAATAAGAAATAAATTCTTAAGTCTGCCATGCAGATTCAAAGAATATAAGAAATAAACAGTAATTAAGTTTTCATAAAAGCTTTATTCGGTAAATAAATCATAAAATTGTAAAATCTTTATTACACTGCAGTAAAATCGACTAGTGAGACCCTTGATTCTGTTTCTTATCCACCATCAGTTTTATTCTTGGTACAGTTTTTGAAATAGATACCCGCATAATGTTCAGGCTCCAGTTTGTTTCTTGTTTTGGACTTGACTGAAAACAGAACTGAGAATCCTCATTCACAAGGATAAGTTGTTATAAATGGAATTAGAGCCATGTAAGCACGTTTGGTGTAACGGGATATGCTTCTCCAAGTGTACACCAAAAATTTTGTAACTTCATTGATTGGAATTCAATTCGGAGTTTCTTGTTATTGTGGAGATCAATTAGCTCGTCTTTCACTGGGTCGTTGTCACTGATTTTTTCTAAATCAATATGAAAAGGGTTATGTATCCAGACTTCATTCATTTGTTTAGGAGAAATTATTCTTGCAAGTGCCTCTTTCAAAGTTTTTAAATGCAATATATTGCAATAATATAATCCTTGTATAAAAGATCAAAATGGAAAAATGCTACTAGAGACACAAGATATAAAAAGATGGAAAGAATATGGAAAAGAACTGTTTGACTCTGATCGCTCAGACGCACCAGATATACAAAATATAGATGGTGAACCAATTACGTATGAAGAAATAGAATACGCTCTAAGCCAAATGAAAACAGGTAAAACACCAGGCCCTGATCAGATCCCTATTGAATTGTTAAAGGAAGTAAATGAAAACACACTCAATGACCTAAAGGTTATTTTTAAGAACATCTATGATTCAGGATACATCCCTGATAATCTGAGGAAATCCATCTTTGTCACTATTCCCAAAATTCCAAGAACTTTTGAATGTACAGAATATAGACTAAGTTTAACAAGCCATGTTACAAAATTACTACTGAATAATCCTAGAAAGAATAAAAGGCACTTTGTCAGTAGAAATAGAAGACACTCAGTCAGGTTTTCAAAAAGACAAAGGTACAAGAGAAGGAATCTTCAATTTGAAAGCATTATGTGAAAGAAGCCTTGACAACCAGAAAAGCATATATCTTTGTTTTATTGATTACACCAAAGCATTTGATTCAATAGATCACAAGAAATTAATACATATCCTACAGAATAATGTGTTAAAAGGAAAAGATCTACGTATAATTACAAATATATACTGGAATCAAAATGACCTCAATAAGTTATAAAAATACATATTCTGGCAACTTTGAAATCAAAAAAGGAGTAAGGCAAGGATGTGTCTTTTTATCACCCTTACTGTACAATATATATAGTGAGCAAGTTTTTAAAAATATTTCAGAACTGAAGGGTGTAAAAGTCGGAGGTAGGAACTTCAATAACTTCAGGTATGCAGATGACACAGTTCTTATAGCTGAATCTGAAGATGATCTTCAAAACTTAATCACAGAAATTTACAACAGAAGCTTAGACATGGGACTAATTATTAACCTAAAGAAAACAAAGTGCATGATTATATCAAAAGAACCAATAAATAAGAAACTGAACATAATTGTTAACAAAAAGAAAATTGAACAGGTTCAGTCTTTTATATATTTGGGACAAATGTTTACAGACAGAGGAAATTCCCTTAAAGAAATAAAAAGAAGAATAGAGAGAGCAAGAAAAGCCTTTACTGATATAAAAACTGTTCTAACATCCAGAGACATTAATATAGACACAAGAAAAAGATTAATAAAATGCTATATCTGGTCAAGCCTTCTCTACAACAGTGAAACTTGAACTCTAAATAAAGAACCAGAGAAAAAATTAGAAGCTTTCGAAATGTGGACCATCACAAGAATGTTGAAAATACCATGGACAGAGAAAATGAAAAACGAAGATGTTTTAAAGAAAACAAAAATGAAAAGAACATTAATGAAAATAATTAAAGAGCGAAAACTTAAATATTTTGGACATCTAACCAGACAACAAGGCATTCAGAAATTAATATTAGAAGGGAAATTGGATGGAAAAAGAGGGAGAGGAAGACCCAGGAGAATGTGGTTCGAAGACATTAAGGACTGGACTAGCTTGAATTACCAAAAATGTTCCATAGCAGCAAAAGAAAGAAAAAGGTTCCATGACATGGTTGCCAACCTCCTTCTAGGAGATGACACTTGAAGAAGAAGATATTGTTAAGACGAACTTCCTGTTTTAGTTCATATGCTGGATCTGAAGTGATTTCATCAAGAGATTTGAAATTGGCAAAGTTACCTAACTCCACCCTTCTTCCCTACAGAGTCAATTTTTCTTGAAACGATTGTATCTTTTCTTCAGCCTCCGCGAGAATGACATCTGTACCTTGCAGTGAAATGCTCATAGAATTAAGAATTCCAAATACATCAGAAAGATAAGCCAGAGAAATCTCAAAGTTTGGATCTTTGAAATATGAAGCAAAAGCAGATTTTTTTTTGACTAAAAAAATTTCAATTAAATTTCTAAGTTCAAAAACCCTTCCGAAACCATTTCCTCTGGATAACCATCGTATTTCTGTATGAAGCAGCAGTACGATATGATCTGCTCCAACTTCTTCACACAAAAATTTAAATACACAGTGATTCAATGCTTTTGCTTTGATAAAATTCACAACTTAAACAACAACATCCAAAACGGCTTTCAAATTATGTGGAAGTGTTTAAGATGCTAAAGCATACCGGTGAAGGATGCAATGGCCTTGTAAAAAATTTGGGTTGATTTCTTTAACTAAAGCGGCGAAACCTCAATTTTGATGGCTTCATACTGCCATTGCTGAATATCTTAGAGCAAATGCGGCACTGTGGCTTTTGCACATCTTCTTTGTCAAGCACAAAAGTAAAACCATATTGCACATATGAATCTTGGTAACAACATTTCTTTGGCAAGGTCATTCCTTGGGTCTGCAAAAATAATATTTTTTTGTATATAAATCCTAATGTAACCTTTCATTTTAAAAATAAGCTAAAAAATAAATATTTTAATGTATTTAAATCTTGATCTATCCTTTCATTTTTAGCATAGGCTAAAAATAAACTATAAGCTACTTACGATTAGATTAAAATTTAGTGCAAAAGTAATTTTGCTAACCTATGTTTATCACTAAAACGTGTGTACTGTGAGCATGTCGAAATGAAGCAGATGGAGTGTGTACCATACAGTACATCACGTGCATGCGCAGGAGGTGCAGATGCCACAGAGGCAAGCCTCGAGGGAGTGTCAATTTGAATCTTAACTGGGCATCTTGAGTTATCGGACCCTGCAGTGAGAAAAAAGTCTATGCAACCTCACTGTGTCCGTGTTCAAAAAAGAGACCTGAAATGTTGCTGGTGTAGGGGAGAGATAGCCCCCCCCCCAGCTACTGCCCTGAGAACCATTCTCTACCAGCCTTACTTTTTGAAAACAACCAAATTCCTATGCACAATGAGATCCATCTTCTTGAGATAACACTAACCTGAAATCTCTCTCTTGACACAAACATATTACAAATATGGACTCCTCTGCTTCCAAAAAAATTAGGTTTTCTTTTTTGCTCAAGGCATTACTATAATCTCCAAAGAGCTTCTGACTTTATAAATCACAAATCTGTCTGACCAGTGAATATGCTCCAACACATCTGGGGAGAGGGGTTTTTCCTTAATCCTAAAGATGCTGGATTCCTGGACTCTGTACAGAAAAGGGTGATGATTAATGACCCCCTCACTCTCTCTCTCTCATTAATACACTTCATTCATTTTTACACAGGTGCTCAGCTTCTGCTGCTTGCATCTTCTACAAATACTTCCATGGCCACTGTTCATCAGAATTAGTATCAATAATATCCTCACTCTCTGTCAAATCCATTCAAATGCATGCAGCAACTAATCAACACTACCTTACAGAATAAATTTCTCCTCCTCATCTTCATTCATCACTTCCACTGCTGCCCTGTGGAACAATCTGCCATCTTATGTGTTTCGCAAGGAATACAATTCATAGTTCTTCAAGGTAAATGTGAATGAGTTCCTTCTTGCCCATAGATGGTACTAGTGTACTATAGGCTGACCAATCTCTCGTGGATGAATTTTCCATTATAATTTTTTTTTTTTTTTATAAAAAAAAAAAAAAATTAGGTTTTGAAAACTCCAATCTTCTGGGAGGCATGATGAGCAAAAATGTGGTGTGTTGTGTGTGTACATACAAACACACGTGCATGCACACATACAAACACATGTGCACGCACATGCACACACACACACAAGGGTGGTCTGAAAATTTCTCGGCCTTGACCATAGATGGCAACATACTGGCATGATTTTTTTTTCTAAGTCGGTACATCTGTCATATACATCCATGTGAAATTGCAAGTCATTCTATCAAGTAGTTTGTTTTATACAGCTGACTGAAGCAAAAGTGTTGTCTGTATTCCTCAAAATAGATAAAATTGAGTATCATGAGGTTATAAAATTCTTTGTGAAAGAAGATTTAACCAAAAGAAATTCATTCAAAGTTTATAAAAGTTTATAGGCAGTCTTCTCCTTCATTTTTGACAATTAAGAAATGGGCTTCCAAGTTTAAGCATGGCCGTACCAGCCTTGAAAATGATCCACGTGAAGAACATCCATAAAGTGTAATAACACCAGAAATCATTGATCAAGTGCACTACTACTACTACTCCTTGGCATTACAGTCCATTTAGGACCTGGGCCTGTATCAGAAGAGCCTTCCATTCTTCATGATTCTGTGTCTTGCTCTTCCTGTTCTTTACTCTCTTTTTCTTTAAATCATCCTCCCCATCGTTAAGCCATCTCCTTTTTTTGTAGTCCTCTGGGCAGGCCTAGATCCACCTGAACGTGTCATCTTATCTTAGTCTTCTCACCTTTATTTCAGTAATAATATCCACTTCATTAAATTTCTCCATTATTCCTCACTCTCCAAAGTCCATTCTCGTTAATTGGGCAAAAGATCTTTCTTAATACCTTTTGTTTCCATATTTAGTTAATACCTTTTGTTCACTGAATACCTTAACTATGCCCTCCTACAGAGGGCATAGTTAAGGTATTCAGTGAACAATTCATAAGAGTGTTTCATTCTCATCAGTGTGAAATCATAAGAAGCTCAAGCGTAGAGGAAATAGGACAGGAAGGCTTAACTGTGAACGAGCATGAGATATATATTAAATAAGCTTTAAGTCAATAAGGCAACAGAATTTGGCAAGATATCATCACGTCTTACGGGAATGTTTCTGGGAGTTGGTAGTAGCTTTGGCATACCTGTTGAATAAAGTCTTGTAACAGCACAGATCCCAAGGGAGTGGAAAGAAGGTAAAATTGTTCCAGTGCATAAAGGCGGTGATAAGGCTGTGGCTACAAATTATAGACCAATCTATATATCTCGAGTTCTGGTTAAGGTATTGAAGAGATTAGTGAGAACTAGGATTCAGAAATGGATTGATACCAGCAGTATTCTCTGGGACTGTTGGCATGGGGTGATTAAAGGGAAGTCATGTTTTACAAATTGACTTACGTACTACAACGAAGGTGATGAATACATGCACTGGATGGGGGAGATGGAGATGCATATACAGTGGTATATTTATATTTTGCAAAGGCTTTTGATAGATTGCCACATGACAATCTGTTATAAAATTGAAACAGATGGGAATGGATAACAGACTAGTGAGTTGGAGAAATGAATGGCTGTCAAATAGATATCAGCAAGTTGCATATGGGAGTACAATATTTCCAAAGGGGAAAGTTGCTAGTGGTATGCTTCAGGGGTCTGTTTTTGGGACCATTGTTGTTTAACTTGTATATTAATGATATTGGAACAGGTTTAACTGAAGATATGCAACTATTTGCAGATGATGCAAAATTTAGGATTTGGAGAAGTACAATGGGGAGTCAAGCAAATGTTGTGGACTTACAAGACATGAATAGATTGTATGAGTAAGCAGATAAGTGGAACTTCAGTTCAGTTCAATGTTGCAAAGTGTCAAGTTCTGAAATTTAGTAAGCAATGATGAGATGCAAAATATACACCTGGTGAGGAAATTTTGAAGAAGGTAGAGGAGATGAGAGATCTGGACTAAAATCTGAAATTTAGTAAGCAATGATGAGATGCAAAATATACACCTGGTGAGGAAATTTTAAAGAAGGTAGAGAAGATGAGAGATCTGGACAGTGACCTGAAATTTGGGGACCACAATGCACAAGTTGTGAATTTGTTACATCAGATAATAGCAATGATGTGAAGGACCTTGATGTGCTGAAATAAAGAGGTGATAGTTCCATTGAATAAAGCCTTGTTCAAGTTTCAAATTGATTATTGTGCATAGATTATGTCACCTGGCTTTCAAAGTGATATGTTAGAAAGGGTCCAGAGAAAATTCAAAAAAGAAGGTGTTAATTGGTCTTTGGAATACAGGAATGAAGACAAATTAAGGGAATGCAATTTGCAAAGCCTTGTGAATAGGAAGAGGAGGGGAAATATGATTGAGACATAAGTTGGTCAGGAGTCGTTACCAGGTTAACGTGGAAGAAATTTTTCATAAGAATTGTGGGGGGGGGTATGAGGAGGGTAGACCAAGAGACCATTCCTGGAAACTACATAAGGAGGGGTGAGAGCAAAAGAGTGAGGAGAAGATTCTTTGCATGTAGAGTGGCTGGCTAGTGGAATGCATTGCTTGAGTAGTACAAAGTGATATATTTAGTTTTGCAGAAGCTTTTGATAGATTGCCACATGACACACTGTTAAATAAATTGAAACAGATGGAAATGGATAAGAGACTAGTGATTTAGATAGGTGAATGCATATATATTGAGGCATGGTTTGATGAGCTTTGTGTCAAAGACTCATCTTGTGTACCTTCCAAGATGAGTCTTTGATTCCGTGGAGGTCTGATAATAATAAGCATAAACTCTAGATATTAAATGATTTTTAGGACAACAGCAAAATCACATCCTTTAGCAATCTACAATCAATCAGCTGACATCTAGAGATATTAACTATCAATCAGCTGACATCTAGAGATATTAACTACAGACTGGTAATTAACACATTTTTGCTTGATTCTGAATGTATACTTGTCAAATGAGTGAGGTAATTATTTCTGCTATTCTGAATGCAGAATTACAAGATACTGTTCTGCATATCTCTAAACAATTATCAGCTCACTTATTATCTCTGAATGTCTGGATCTCTGACTACTCGCTGATTGATGCAGGACTCAAGTGCTCTCTAAAGAACCTGATTTTGCTGTTGTCTCAAAAACCATTCTGTATTATACATTTTATGCATACCTTTTGGTCTTTCGAGTGATGATGTCTCTTTATTGCAAATGTTTGGAAGATTCCCATTCGAAGTACATATCATAAATGATTATTCTCAAATCAAGAAGATGACAAAATGTTCAGAAAGTTACTGAAGAGGCTTAGAAATGGAGGAAAGATTAAAGAAAATCAGAGATGATGAAGTCATAAAACTGCAAATAAGCATTATCCTGGAGTGCTTTTATTTTCTTTAATGTGAATTCCACCCATAATAGATTGTAAACTTGTACATTTAGCTAAAGTGCAGGCTAAGGTTAGATAATTATAACTTTAGAAACAAAACTTCATATGGTTTCAAGTTGGTTCAGACCTCCAATAACAGGGAGGTGATCTCATGCTGGGCAACAAAAATCATCTACCACCTTAACACATTCACAAACATCCATGCACACTGTGTTAGAGAGCAGTGATGTTATTCACTTGGCCCACAAGGCTGGAAAAAATTATCAAGTGAAATAAACTGTGGCAGAAAATCTACAGAAAAAAGGGAGCCATGGGTATATTTCAATATTAGAGGTAGAAAAATTTGTCAGAAATCTGAAATGTGGAATGGTAGCTAAAATAGATGCTATTCACAGAAAGGTTCATAGGAAAGTATAAAAGCTATACAGTTGTTACCAGACAGCCCAGTCAGAAGGTCAAATTCTAGGTCAACTAAATAAATCCACTACAAGTCTTCAACTATGTACACAAAATAACTGCAACATTAAATTTGTATGAAAATCAATAATCAAAAAGACAAACTATAAAAATAGGCAGAAACATGGAAAGCATCAACTGCATTTTTAATACAGAAACTGTAAAGCAAATAAATTAAATAGTTCAGCTATTTTGGAACAATTTTTATTGAAGACAGCAAATTTGATATTGAAACAAATAGAATAAACAATGCTGGTAAGGTGGTGAGCAAGCCGAATAAACATATATGGAATAAGAAAGAAATTAGCCAACAAGCTAAGCTAGTAGTTAAGACAGTTATTAAATTCATTTTAACTTATGATATGAAATTACTTATAAGTTTAAATTTGTTCACTTCTCTAATTTTCTAAGAAAAATCAGAGCAGCAAATGGATAGCAACAATAGCAGAATTATATTAAAAATGAAAATAATAGAAAGGAACTCTTGACAATATTAGCATTTACCTGAATTCCTGTTTTTGCCCAAACCCAAAATTACTGCCAATAACAACCACAGCCCATCTTAACTATTCACTCTATACTCTGAATGATTTTTTTCTACAAAAAAGGTGCTTGTGCTTTTGTGTGATCCAAAATTCCTTGCAAAAGAATGCAAGGAATTTTTAATCTGTGGCTTAAGATTTTCTTGCCACATTATATATCATTGATCTGCAGTCTTTACTACTCCCCAATTCTGAAAATCATTCTAACTTCTTATCCTTGAAGCTTGATTTCCTGCAATCCAACTATCCTAACAGTGAAATCACCTGCTCTGGTGATTTTAATGTCTCCAACTCTGACTGGCTCCTTTTTACCAATTCCAGTGACCAAAAAAACAGCTTATCGCAAGTGCCTTGAGACAAAAACTCCACTTGCAGCCTACACTGAAGATCATAATACTTGCAAAACAATCATTAAAAGAACTGTGTGTGAAAGGGCTAAATGTAGAAAACTCACTGCCTTCAATGGCAGCTGTGTCTTCTGATTATTTGAAAAAGCTGCTGGGTGTAACTTCTGCTCACCTGTGCTTTCACCTCTGTATCACCAAGATAGTAGTTTTGCAACATCAACTACAGATAAAGCTGACTGCTTGGCATTAATCTTCTCATTTGACCACTGCACAGATAACAAAAGCAAATCATCTCCTCCTTTACCTGCCCTTCTGGCAGAAGGCATGAGGTACAATGAACAATAATAACAAAAAGGTTTCTGGGTCTGATGGTACTCTACTAATTGTGATCAAGATGTGCTTCTGAACTAATGCCTGTCCTTTATCATCTCTAAAACTATACTCAGCTGGCATCCACCCTACAGTATGGAAGCAAGCCCATATATACTCAAAAAAAGTGATAAGTGTTTACCATCAATCTATCGACCAAATGCTCTCACATCAGTATTGTTTAAAAAAATGGATAAAGTCAACAATAGTTAACTTCTTTGACACCTGGAGAACTTGTCAACTAATCAGTAACACCAATATGGATTTTGTCAATTTTTTGGGTAACCCTTACAATTTTTGCAATGTGTCCCTTGAATTTCATTTCCCTAGCCACCAAGATCCCTTGTCTCCTCCACCTCCTGAAGTAATTTATGATATGCATTTTACTTGATAAAAGCGTAGGAAATAAATAAATAAATAAAAGACATTATTTCAAAAGTGCTTTCATAAAGGTATTAAAATAAAATCTTTCATAAAAACATTTAGGCAATATTCAAAACATTCAATCACACAATTTTGTCAGTACTTCTCGTTACTCTGACTTCAAACAAACTGCTGCATGAAGCTGTTTACTGAATGGTGTGATGTCACTACATAACTGACACACACACACACACACACACACACACACACAGAGAGAGAGAGAGAGAATAGGCATATGCAGGTCACAACTCAAGATGGATTTGCTCAAGAAATTTGTACACATGCCACTTCAGACACATACATGGGTTCACCACCTCTGCTATAGGCTGTGTGTAGTGATATAAAAAAAAATAATAATCTGCGAGCAGAGCTAATCTAAGGCAGTGCAGTCACTTTAACAGAAAAGTGACAGACAGTGTGCAATGCCCAGATGACAAAATAAAAAATCCAGAGAAAACCCAAGATCTCTGTGATGCAATCATTAGTGCGTGCTTCAGAAGATGATATAAAGAGATAAGAATTCATTATAACAAAATTGTGGAAACTACTATTGTGCTGGGATAATCACTTAATTATCTTATACAGCTATCCTAAACTAATTATTTGATGTTTCAACCTTCATATTAAGGTCATATGTGGAAGTACACATGTATACAAAAAAAAAAAAAACAGGCTACACATGCACCACTATACTCAAGTGATATTAATTTGGCTAAATCTTGACCCTGCTAGCTTACCTCTGGTGAAAAGATATACAGGGTTATTATAAAGTGTTTGTGCACTTTTAAATATTCAAACTTCCATTCTATATATGATAAAATCAATCTGAAAAAAAAAAAGGGTAAGTGAAAGAATTTATTAGTTTTACATATATTTATTTTTGGATTGTTAATTCTCAACATGTCCACTGTTATTATATACACAACCTGAGATACGATTCTGAAGTTTTACAAATATGTTTTGCAGATGATTTTCATTAATACTTTAAATCACATTAATTATCCTATTTAGATGATAATTCTAAGACTAGTCACAGAATCATCTAAAGAGCAATGTTTTGTTAAATAAATGATAGTCTTTATATGTCCCTATAGAAAAAAATCCACTGTGCTCAATGTGGTGAACATGGTGGCCAAGATATCAGTCCACCTCTTCTCATCCATCTGTTAGGAAACTTTTCATTCAAAAACTGCCTAATAAATGGACTGGAAGAGGTGGACTGATCTCTTGGCCACCATGTTCACCAGATTTGAGCCTACTGAATTTTTTTTTTCTATGGGGACATGTTAAGACTATCATTATTAAGTCATTATATCATTATAAAGATCATTATAAAGTCTTTGTGCAATTTTAAATTTTCAAAATTTTTGTTCTATGCATCATTAAAATCAATCTATAAAAAACATTAGACGTCATTTATTGAAGTTCGGTATGTACTATGAGCAATTCATTTGTTTTCATTTATTTTATTGTAGTTTAGCAAAAATTTCTTAAAAATTATTTATCAAAAAAAAAAAAAAAAGACTACATAATTCAGCCATTCTTTTTTGGATGAGTGTAATAGTGTTATTTGGAAATTTTGCAGAATACTTTATTCCTTAACTAACACATTTAGGAATTATAGGTGATACAATGTTTCAGCAAGATGGTGCACTACATCATCTATAAGTCTTAAATAAGTTATTTCAGGGATAAAGCATTTCCAAATAACTCTCACTATTAACATTTATCCTTCAAAAAAATGGCACATTATTTTATTTTATTTATTTTATTTTTTTTCTAAATAATTTTTAATATAAATAAAATAAATGAATTGCTAATTATATGAAGAGCCAAAGGCTTCAATTCGGCGACATAACTTATTTAAGTTAAAGGGATATTACATCCCATATTGTTTCTTAGCTGAATAAGAAACTCAAAGAGTTTCATGCTGAATATAAAAACTATATAAAGTTCGGCGATTCCAAGCGTAAGCAAATACCTGGATACTGCAGCAACTGACCCTTTAGGTAGTGCAAGCTGAGGCAACTCATATCAAAGGTGGAGCAAGCTCCGATCACTATTCTTGATATTTACCCATAATGTGAACTTAGCTCATAGGAGTTGTATTATTGTTCTACATTATGAGAGAAGGTCACTGCCCAGACCGGTTTCAACCTATATTGAGGTCTCATCAGTGAGTAGGTAGACCTAGTTAATAATACCAAGTTTGTAGTGAACAGAACTTACATCCCTTCTATGAGAATTGCCAAGAGGTGTCCTAATAAATCACAAATTATATGAAGAGCCAAAGGCTTCAATTCGGCAACATAACTTATTTAAGTTAAAGGGATATTATATCCCATATTGTTTCTTAGCCGAATAAGAAACTCAAAGAGTTTCATTTAGTTTCATTTGAAACTAAATTTTCAGGTTTCCGAAAATGTTCCGATGATGGTCAGTTGACCAAAACGGTCCACACCCCATTAACGCTCTCCCCTTCCCCAGTTTCCCCATAAGTAAACCCTTCCCCTTCTCTCCTCCCCCCCCAATATGCACCCCAAACACAATAATATATATATATATTTATATATATATTATTAATACAAAACTCGGGTTTCCAAATTTATTTTTCCCACGTCAAAACACCCCACCCCACGCTCCCTTATTCCTCCCCCCCCCCCGTTATAAACAACCTTCAGCAGGATCATGAAATTGGAAGACATCCTAGTATTCAAACAAGGTATGTACAAAATTTTTCCACCTCTTTTATTCTGCTATAATTGCCTCCTATACTCACCCATAATGCCCTAAAATATATATAACCCTTTTCTGAGGTAATAATAGCCAGTGTATTTAAAATAAGGGACACTCCTAAACAAAAACAGGCTATAATAGCCATAATAATAATATATGCATAATGTATGATTTCACCTGACAGACTAGCAAGGTTAACAGTCAACCAAACTAGTAACTATTATTATTATGTGACACCTCCAAGGAGTCTAAAGACTTATCGAGGGAGGACACCCACTCTACAACTCTCTGTCTCCAACACTCATCCACCACCAACTACAGTGAACCACGTCAACTACACCAACGCCATCTACTGGTCATCACTAGTATTTTCACAGACAATCACAAACATCCATGCCCAGTGGGATTCGAACCTGCAGCCTCTCAGCTGGAAAGCAGATACATTAACACTCAGCCAACCAGGCTGGCAATACTTTGGTATATTTGGTATATATAGTAATGTACCTTGTTTCTTTGTATACATGTGTATAATAACATCATATAATTAGTTTAGTTTATGTTAAACAAATTAAAGTTGTTAATCCAATATGGTAGAAGTCTCAATGATTTTGTCATAATGATGAAAGAGAAAATATAATAATACTGGAAATCTCACAAATATCAGATTAGTTTGCAAGAAAACTGTTGACAGGAAGCACTTGATAATGTAAACTTAATTATGTATAATGGAAATATCAATAATGATGATAATCAAGGGTTCAAGGTAGGCATGCTTCAGAAGGAGTTAACAAAAATTGTTGAAGTAAAACTTGGGGAAGAATAAAATATGAAAAAGGCATATGATAAAGTGCCAAGAAAAAGCTTTCATACATTTACAAACATATGGTTGAAATTGGGCATTGTCAAAATTGAAGAATAAATATGTTTGATGTAAAATTAGGTATCAAGCAAGAGTATATGCTATTTCCACTGCTATTCATGAGAGAAAAAAATAAATCTTAGTAGATTTATTTAGTATAGTACATCTATAGGAGACAAACTAAACTGAATAATGCTTAACAAATTTGGTATGAAAATCAACAATAAAAAAGACAAAAAAAAAAAAGGCACAATTTCATCATCATTAAATTCCTGACATAAAAACTAAACTGAATAATGCTTAACAAATTTGGTATGAAAATCAACAATAAAAAAGACATAAAAAAGGCACAATTTCATCATCATTAAATTTCAGACATGTACCCTCAGGGAATGTACAGGATAATTATGATAGTACTACATGAAAAATTTAAAATTGTTACTAACTTACGATCAACAATTTTCCTCCAAATTAATCTGTTATCTGTCAAGATGCCAATATTATCAGATCTTATATTTCTGTATGTTAAGGTACTTTTTACTATATTAATCCATCTACATCTTGGAATTTAGATTTGTGATTTGTAAACTGGGATTTGTGATTTGTTTTGCTAATCTTTCCTCTCCCATTCTATTTAAGTGACCATACCACCTGAGATTAGCTCTACTAACATATTCCGGAAAGCTAACAATGGCAAGGTCTCCAGTCTTTGATCAAGTGTTTTAATTCTAAGCCAGCTCTCAGATCCATAAGTTAAAATTGATTTGAGCATGGTCTTGTATATAGTTAATTTACATGTTCTGGGATTATTTGCTCCAGTAGCTGACTTTTTTTGCTGTTTGCGCTGGTTCCCTGACGAAACAATGGGGACCTTGTTTAACTGGATAATGCCCCTGCCAGCATGAAATTCTGTCAGGCTGTACCATCATTTTACATTGTGGTTTAAGCCAATAAGAACACAATTTTGTCGATTAAATCCCAAAGTGCCAGCCTACCCTCGTTTGTTCAGCATCTGGATAGATAACAGGGTGCACCCACTGTCGGTGCCAGGTTATTTTGCACCCTAGGCAAAGTTTACAAGTGCACCCCTTATTTCATAAACAAAAATGTTTCTAATTGCATTAAACAAAATAAAATTGTCTTTCAGGTTAAATTAATAGGTAAATTAATAGGGCTTTTTTTATTTTCTTTTTTAATTAATTTGAAAATTCTCTGTTATAATTTATTTACAAAAAAAAAAGTTATAAAATACCAAAATTTAATATTTTAAAATGTTAACATTTTAAAATATTTATCTTAACTGAATTTTAAATAGCGGTAAGTTCAAATCATTTAGGTAAGGAACAAAAAAGAACCAAGAGTTAAATAGTAAAATAGTGTGATGTGTGAGGGATAAGGAAAAAGAATCAATACCTAAATCATATATCACTATTTAATTTTGATATTTTAGTCAAGTATGAATTAAGCATAGCTTGAAGTTTTGCGCCCCTTCATGGCTTGTGGCCTAGGTGGTTGCCTAGTTTGCCTAAATGGTAGCGCCGGCCCTGGGTACACCACAAGAAGGTGAGGGTTGGACATTAGGTCAGAATCCTCAGTAGGGTCTCTGCATTCCTTAGAAGGCTACTTAGAGGTCTCCTCTCAGTTATACAGCTTCGACTATTAAGCACCCCAGCACAATTTTAGTGAATAGTAAATGGAAATAGATTAAAGAATGAGCCGAGTTGCTATGATAATAAGTCAAATAAATAAATTTACATAAAATACAAGAAAACTAAGCAAAAATAGAAAACATGCAATATACAAGATAGCATTTCATATGAATTTAAAGTTATGGATCTAAAAGTTGACCTCTGAACAATTTTTAGGTCCATAACCAGGAATTGGTTTGTAAAATTCTAATAAAACTGCAAGTTGTGAAATTCTAATAAAATAGCTGGTTGACAAAATTGTAATAAAACTCATTTATAAATTCTAATAAAAAGAGTTCATCAAAGACCGTTTTATCAGAATGAGCCTATAGATAAAATAATTCTGAGGAAAATGTGTTTATCATATTTACACGTGTGTTTGTGTATATATTGAATTTTTTGCCACAGTTATACTTTAAAAACTCTGTAGACAGAAATCTTTCTAAGAATGGTGCAAGTCAAGCAGTTGGCACTGATGATGTATTTGAATATCTCAAAACAAAAAGACTGCTGGAATTGTAAAACATAAATAATCTGAGAAGATGGTATCACTAAAAATAAAATGTAAAGCATGTCAGAATGAATGATTGGCTTGATTAGAATTATAGCCAAAGCAACTAAGATTATGGGGCCAGTATATTTATTATTTTTTGTGTTTGTCAACGGATATGCCTATTTTGTGGGAAAAATAAGCAAGTTTCCAGGAGAAATGCAAATTGTGAAAGATGCCAATTAACCCTAAAATAATATGACATAAAAATTGAAGAGCAGAAATGAAGAACAGTTAAAAAGAACAGAAATGAGAAATACATATTGATTGATTTACTCCAAAATATATATATATATATATATATATATATATAGGAGTAAATCAACTACTGTGGAATAGTATATGTTTGAGGAGAAGAGCCAATCAGAACTATCTTTGAGATAGAATATATAAAGCAGAGATGAGATTTTCATTAGTTCATCTCTTATTAGGTTTTCCTTAATGGATGAAATTAAGATTAACAGCTAGGAAAGGAAAATACAGATTGAATACTAGCTATTATTTGCTGTAGTTAAGTAAGAAACATAATGATAAATTATTATTATACAGTAACATAATATCTGTAATTATCTATGAACATAATTCTACTTACCAACAATACGATCTCTTAATTCATCAGGATGTAATTTTGTGGCTCCCAAAGGTGGTAAAAGTGGGGTTTTAATCCTACTGGCTGTATTCATTGTTTCTGTTTGTATCTGAACATATTGAGCACGAGCAGAATGAGGATTAGGAACTGATGTTTGAACCTGGTTGCCACGAACCCTGTTGAACACATTCTTATCACCATCTTGGGCAAAAGAAACTTGATGTGGTAAAGACAATTTCCTAAGGAAACTTAATGTTGCACTTGAACCAGTATCACATATAGACTGTGGTGGCTGAGATTCACAATTATTTCCAATAGCTAATAATAGTTGCAGCGGTTTTGAATAGCCTAATGATTTTGGCAAACTTGACAGATTGTTATAGCTAACATTAAGTTTTGTTAAAGATTCCATTTTGCCCATGTCATCAGGTAGTCCCTTCAAGATATTATGAGATAGGTCTATGCGTTCAAGTTTCACAAGGCGAGTAAAAGAAGAAGGCAATAATAGAAGATAATTGTTATTTATTATTAATTCTTTCAGATGAAACAAAAGCCCAATGCTTTCAGGTAATACTGATATCTGATTATAACTTACATTCATATATGATAAGTGAGGCAATCGAAAAGGAAGTTCAGAGGGTAGTGTTGTAAGGCAGTTGAAAGAGGCATTCATGTGTTCATAAAGTGAGATAGAATCTCGTATGTTCCATGGTAATTCTGTAAGGCACTTTTCTGAATACTCCCCATTTATGTGCTGAAAGAAAAATAAATAAATAAATAAATAAAAAGAGTATTATACAGATTATATGTTTTGCTTTGCTATAATTAATAAAAGAGAATAAATGAATCTATCTATTAGAATACATAAAAAAAACATATACAACATAAAAGGACTCTCAGCTCCTTCAAATGTAAACCTTAAGTTTCAAATACAGCAGATGATTACTCACCATAACCAAAATCTGGAAAGCTGCTGTAATAACAACTAAGGCAATTTAACAATACAGTCAGCGAAGACAAGGAATGAAATGCCAGAACAATGACAGTCATGTGCATGAATGGCAACAGTGGTGCTCTTTGTGGTAATTTCTGATATTAATTCTGAAGGGAAGACTGGTGGTGAGAAAAAATCTATCCACATACCACCATCAGTTCTATTGCAGTTAACCAGGTTTTGTAGTGCCTATTTAAACTGGGATTTGTGAAGTAGCCCAGCATTCTTCCATCTGATGAAATGGTCTCCATCCAAGGTATGTTGTGTGCTAGTCCACTATTTTTGGTTGTCTATTCCAGAAGTATTTTTTACATTCTTTTTTTTTTTTTTTGATGAAGATGGTCTGTTCTATTTGTCCAAAATGCTAATTCTCATACTGATAGGGAATAACGTAGACCTTGAGAAGGAGAGAGGATCCTAGGGGTCCTTGATTTGTCTTTGCAAGATGGAAACTTTGTTTAGAGGTTCGTACATGTTTTAATTCTCTATTGTTTTAGGAGGGAGATTCAGTTTATCTGTCTTACCACTGATGTAGGGTAAAGTTATGGTGTACATATAGTCTGGTGGTGGGTTTGTTTCTTTTTATAGAATTTGGCGAGGGTTTCCCCTGTGGCATCCATTTGATCTGAATAAGGTAAACAGAACTTGCTATTCTGGGTAGAGTGCTAGTCCTGAGGAGATGAAACTTGCTCTGTCCTGGAGGTTCAAGTTTTTGGGATTATTGATGTGAAGTGTCTGTAGGTATCTGCCTATGTGTGTGTGTGTGTGTGTGTGTGTGTGTGTGTGTGGGCTTACAGTAGAACACAAGAGGAATCCATCCAATTGCCTAGTGATGAAAGTATCCAATAAAGTTAGAGTTCCTTATTTTTCCTCTTCAACAGTTAAACTAATTCAGATATGGATATTGATGAAAAAATGTAAAAAGTAAGAAAGAGCCTGTGAGCCATGCAGCCGAATGGCAAAGATATCGGCTAATATACCTCAGCTATACTTTGGGCTGGGGGGGAGGGGAGGGAAGAGGCTGATTTAAGTACCAAATTTTCAAATGATTCTTTGTATAAGTTATTAATAGGTGATCCAAGGAAGGGGAGGGGAGCTCACTGCCACACCATTAATTTGTTTAAAGAAGTGGTTGTTCTAGCTAAAATACCTGATGGTGTGATGGCAGTAAGAAGTGATATGTGATCATGCATAGATTTTGGCACACTCTCGTTTCTTCCCATCAGCATTAATAACAAATTATCACAAAAGCACCACTGTTGCCCTCCATGCATGCGATTGTCTCTGTACATCTTAGGACATTTCATTCCTTGTCTTTGCTGATTGTCTATTGTTGAAGTTGCCTTTGATAATGCTAGCTTGAGCTGATGAAATGTTAGCTTGTAAATAATTAATTTTAATCAATAAATCATTCATTTTCATTCCAATTTCATGCAGTTTTGTTCATGAAACTTCAGCATGAATCATTGCAACAGCTGTGAAGATTTAACCATGGAAATATAGTAATCTTTTGTTCCATGTAAATACAAAAGGTTACAGAATCATGTGGTTTTCCATCTTTACTGAGATTTTTCATTATGTATTTATTATATATTATTGTTATTATGTGACACTTGCAAGGACTCAATGAGGGAGAGCACCTACTTCTACAACTCTCTGTCTCCACCAACTCAATCATACCAACCTACCACTACCATCATCTACACCAACATCACTACTAGTATTTTTTTGTCTGTAAATTTGTGTGTGTGTGTGTGTGTGTGTGTGTGTGTGTGTGTGTGTGTGTGTGTGTGTGTGTGTGTGTGTGTGTGTGTGTGTGTGTGTGTGTGTGTGTGTGTGTGTGTTCTCAAGGTCGATTTGTCTGTATGTGGGATGAAAACTAGTTTCTGGCTAACTCACCTTCATATGAGTCTCATAACTCAACATATGAGACTGGCTAACTCATCTTCAACTGAAAAAACCCACATAAAGATTCCTCTCATCACAACAAGAATCAAACTCAGGCCTTTTCCAATCAAAGGGCACAATGTATGTACCATCGTTCTTCCAACTGCACTACGGAGGGTTCTATTTTTGTTATGTCTCTGTTTATTATTTAATCTTTTATTTTAGTACATGGCAGAAAGGAAAAGAGAAAGAAGACAATAGTGTCAGGATTTAACAAGAATGTTAGGCAAGGGTGTTAGGATTAATTTTTTTGCCTGGAGAGTGGTGAATGGAAGAAATGAATCCCAAATCTCAAGATCTTACATTTAGTTGCATTCGCCTGTGGAGCTTATTCATTTGACCTTTTCCAGTTTATTCAAATCCTCATGAAGGCCCACAACATAAGTATTATTACTAATAAACCTTACCAGTTTACATCATCTGCAAACAACTGAATACTCCCTGAAATCCAATGTCATTGACATAATGGTTAAGCAGTAGAGATCCCAGTATTGAGCCCTGTGGCCTTCCTCTTCCTTGACACTGCATCCTTGTACACAACTCTCTGATATCTATTGAACTGCCAATCTCCAATCCAATTCACCAAACTTGATATCTAAATCCATATACTGTAATTTAAATAACAGCTTATTATATGACATTCTGTCAAATGTCTTTAAAAGAAATAAAAAAAGCAGACGTGCCTTTCCCTCATCAACCACTCATTACATTATAAAAGGTAATAATAGTAGATTACTGAAACAAGAAGACCCTTTAACATCCTCATACTGACCTTCACAGGTAACATGACTCTCATTTTCCCCATTTTGCAATGATCTCTCACTAATTTCTCCATAATTTCTCCATTTGGCCAGACTGGCTGGCCGAGTAGTTAGCGTATCTGCTCTCCAGTCAAAAGGCTGCAGGTTCGAATCCTGCCGTGGGCATGAATGTTTGTGACTGTCTGTGGAAATACTAGTGGTGGTGGTCGGCGGTAGATGGTGTTGGTATAGTTGCGGTCAGTTGGTGGATTGAGTGGTGGAGACAGAGTTGTAAAGAAGGTGCCCTCCCTCGATAAGTCTTGGACTCCCTGGAGGTGTCAAATAATAATAATAATAATCTTAACAACTATGAAGATATTTCTCCTTAAAGTAGTTCTGCCACCATCTTTATGCAATGGCATTATTTTACCCTCCTTGGTACCTTTCTAGTATGCTGGAGTCAGTGGTTCCTTAGCATTCATCCCAGGCTGTGCGCCATACATAATGTGACCTAGTAAGTACAGCACAAAACACATCCTGGGTGAAGGTATTAAAGCACGTGGAGAAATCCCATCCAGTTCTACTGTCTTAACGATTTCCAGAATACTAGGTACTCAAAACACATTCTTCTCATGAACTTCTAAACTATGAATCCTTCCTATCCCTCTAGTAATAAAACTTGATTCCCAGGATGAAATATTCCAATAAATGATCATTACATTACACCTTGGATCTCAGCACTAGTTTCTTTTCATATTCCAGTTCCAGTTTTGTCTTCCTTACTACACTAGTCCCTTTCCTGGCTTTAGTCTTATATTCTCCATGCAACTTCTGCTATACTTTTTCCATAACCTCTTCTACATCTGCAGTTTCTGTTTGATTTCATTAGTCTTCCAATATATACTAAAATGTATTATATTGCTTTCATTTGAGGTATGCAACTTTCTACTACTGTTGATAAATATATCTTCATGAGCTGCCATGAACTTGTGATATCTTTGCTTAAAATTCTTCCATCCATGGAACTGCACCAAGCAGTTGATTCCCAAGATCATTATATAATCATCTGCCTTATAATTCCACTTCCTTTCTTCTTAATATTTCTGCATGTTTATTCATTCTCTGAGTTTAATACATGATCAATCTAGCTATAATTTCAAGCATCCTTAAAAAAGCACACAAAATGATACTGGTTAACAGTAACTAAAAGTTATATCACAACTGCCAGGTACAAAAAAACAATCCCTATCCCTTCAAATCTGAAAGCTGATTTTCATATCACCAAAAAATAGTAGTCACATCACACACAGAAGCATCAACATGCCTACTTAAAATCAGAAACTGCTGGCCAGCACTATCAATTAACAGGCAATCTTCCTTTCCACATAAACACTGGCAATTTCTGAAGAAAATCAACTGGAAAGAAAAGCGATGACTAGATATTTATTATTATTCCAGGCCTCCATGAAGTCATAAGACTCACCATAGGGAGAGCCCATACCACTCCTTAAACCCATTTACTGTCTGCACATTCACCACTCTATTAAGCAATGAATTCATAGTCCAACCACCCTCCAAAATAAAACCATTTCTCATCTACCTACTCACCACCTCCTTTTAAATGTCTCAATCATGTCCCTTCTCCCTTTTTTTTCTTCTTCTAATCACTAAATTCTGCAGTTTGCATACCCTGAGTCTCTCCTATAAAGTCCTGATATTATTTTGGTTATTTAACTGTGCACCTTCTCCAAGGTTAACCTATTGTCTTCAAATCCAAGTGACCAGATTAGGGCTTTATACAGTGGAATCAATTATCTCTACTGGTCAAAGTCCTTAGCATTGCAGCAGTTCTCTGGGTTATCTTCACTACCTTTGCAATATGTGCCTTAGACATCAAATTTTTATCTACTATTACCCTTGTCTTGATCTACTTCCTCAAGTATAGATCTACCAATTGAATATGCAGTCTTCCATCAGTGAATCCTAAATTTAAAAACCTTACATATAGCTGCATTAAACCGATATCCCCATGCAATAGCCCATCTGTCTAGCTTATTTAAATCATCCCAAAGAGCTACAACATCAGCACTATTACTAATAACCCTTCTAAGCTTCAAATAATCTGCAAACAACTTTATGTTCCCCTGCAATGACAACAACATTGACATAAAGGTTAAAAAGCAAAAGTCCCAGCAGCGATTCCTAAGAACCCCAATTGTGACCTTTCCTCTTCCTTGCTACTGCACCCCAATACACAACTCTCTGAATCTATCAGAGAGCCTATTTCCAATTTAGGATCCAATTCACTAACCTGATATATAACTCCATATGTTGCAACTTAAATATCAACTTATTGTGTGGCACCCTATCAAATACTTTGCAAAATCCAAAAAAACCCTTCTCCTCATCAACCGCTCTTGTCACTTTATTATAAAAGACAAAGAAATTACTGAAACAAGAGTGCTCTTTAACAAATCCATGCTGACCTTCACAGATAATGTGACTCTCATCTACCCAATTTTGTATACAATCTGTCACTAATTTCTTCAAAATCTTAATGACCACAAAAGAAATATAAACTGATCTATAGTTTTATGCCTGCATTCTATCACCACCACCACCCTTGTGCAACAGCCCTATCTTATCCTCCTTCCACTCACGGACACTTTTCCGGGTCAATGGAACTGTTGGTTCCTTAGCACATTCCCTTAAAATGCATGGGGAAATCCCATTCAGTCCCACTGCCACATAGATATCTGATATCTAATATAAATATTAGTGTCATATAGATATTTGATGGAACTTTTCCCTTCACCAGTATACACTGTTAGCAGATACCACATAAACCATTCAAGGTTACTTTACTAGAGATAGTAAAATCCATGAACATCACATTATCCAATAACAAATTCCTATTGAATAGAAACAGCACAGTTCATTCCACATAAGACATGTGGAACACAAACAACATAATTAAACCTAGTATAGTCAGGAAAAACCATACTTAAAACTAGTTTCCCTCTTACCCCTCCTCTCCAAAAAACTAAAAATTCCATAACTATTCTCTGCCTACATGGAATCAGATCACAGTTTAGTGATTGCCAATATCAAGTTGAAACTCAAATGACAAGTGAAGCACAGAGTCGGAGAAACATAAGGATACTTATGTCTCTCTTAATTCCCAATGATTGGAGTAGAGCTCTCATAGTACCCATATATAAAAAGGGAAATAAAACTGAATGTGAGAATTACAGAGGTATTTCCCTACTGAGTGTTCCTGGCAAGATCTATGCAAGTATACTTGAGAAACGGTTGAGAAGAATTGTGGAAGAAAAGCTGGGTGAAGAACAAGCTGGATTCAGGTCAAATAGAAGCTGTCAGGATCAGCTCTTCACTTTACGACATATAGTGGAGAAGTCATGGGAATATAACAAAGATCTGTATTTAAGTTTTGTCGATTTGGAAAAGGAATATGACAAGGTGCCAAGAGAGAAGCTATTCAATACGCTGCAGTTATATGGTGTCAATGATGCATTATATCAAGCAATACTTAGTCTTTATTTGAGTTGTAAGTCAGCAGTTAGAATTGAAGGAAGTACAGGAAGGTGGTTTAATGTTAAATCAGGTGTGAGACAAGGATGTACATTATCCCCTCTGTTATTCATTATCTATATGGATCACATTATGAAGGAAAGTGGTATTAAACATGATATCAAAATTGGAGATGTTAATGTCAGCTCTTTGCTTTATGCGGATGATGTTATATTTCTAAATAAATCCACTACAAGTCTGCAAGATTCTCTGACTAAACTGAATAACTGTTGTAATAGATATGGTGTGAAGGTCAGCAATAAAAAGACAAAGACAATGAAAACAGGCAGAATTATTGAAAATGTCAACTGTGTTGTAAATGGAGAACCTGTGGAACAAGTAACATATTTCAGCTACTTAGGCACGATTTTTACTGAAGATAGTAAATTAAATATGGAAATAGACAACAGAATCAGCAAAGCTGGTATGGTGGGAAGTCAATTGAATAAATTCATATGGAATAAGAGAGAAATTAGTCGGAACACTAAATTAGCAGTATACAAGACAGTGGTCAAACCAGTTTTAACTTATGGATCTGAGATCATGATATGAATACTGGGTCAGAAGTAAAACACTTGACCAAAGACTAGAGACTGCAGATATGAGAGTCCTGAGAAAGATTAGAGGCATGAACAGATGACATCAATGGCAATATCATATTAAAAATGAGGATATTAGGAAAGAACTTGACATTGTCAGCATCCAGGAATGCGTTAGCAGAGCTAATCTTAGGTGGTATGGTCACTTAAATAGAATGGGAGAGAAAAGATTAGCAAAACAAGTGTTCTCTGCCAGGTTGGCAGGAAAACGACCCAGAGGAAGACCAAGATATAGGTGGATTGATATGGTACAAAGTGTCTTAGATGATAGAAATATAAGATCTGATAATGTTGGAGTCTTGACAAGTAACAGACTAATTTGGAGGAAAATTGTAGATAGGAAGTTAGTAATGATGTAGTTTTTTCATGTAGTACTATCATATCCTGTACTCCCCTTGAGGGTACATGGCAGGAATTTGATGATGATGTCTCTCTTATACATAAGGATACTGAATGAGGAAATCAGGGAGGCTTACAGGAAAGTGCTCAAGTGCTGAAATCCATCAAAGAAAAGGAACTGAAAGATAACAACAAAATGGTGCCTGCAGTTGAGAGTAGTGGAAGAAACCAAAGAAGTGAATCTCACAACAAGCATTAAAGTTAATCCAAGAAAAAAACACACTAAAGATTAGGAGAGATATTCTGTGTAAATGGAAGAACAGTATAAAGGTAATGAAGTGAAGAAGGTGGTTAAAAGAGACAAATCAAAGTGGTTAGAGGAACAATGAGAATATCAACAAATACTATGATGAATATAGAATAAAAGAAGTATACAAGATGATCAAACACATCAACGAGAAATGGAGCCAAAGCAGAGAACTATAAAAAATGAAAAGAGTGAAATCTTGATGGATGTAGAAGAAATAAGAGAGATGGAAAAGATACTGTTCAGTTATGTAAGACACAGGGGGGAGGGGGTAAATGTCCGAACAAGTTCGATTGATGAATTGAGGGAATTAACAGAAAGGATAAGGAAACTAATGGAAGAAAACCTAGAAGATGAACATATAGGATTCAGAAGAGACAGTAGTACTGTGCACCAAATATTAATGTTGAAGTTAATTGTGGAGAAAGCCTTACATAAAAATAAAAATATTCATGCCATTTTGTTGACTTTCAGAGCACATTCAAGAGTATGAATTATGAACTCAAATCTCCTGGAGTAGACAGGAACCAGATATATTTATTGCAGAATATCAATGATAATACAGAAGTACTGTGATAAATTGTGGAGAAACAGGAAGATAGTTAAGAGGCATGAGACAAGGAAATCCAATATCTTCAAACATCTTTATCATGCTGCTGGAAAGAACAATGGATGTCAAAGAAAAATATAAATGAAGGTACAAAAATCAATGATTAATGATTTGCAGATGACAGTCATTAGTAAAGATGAAGAACTAGACAGGATAGTGCTGAAGTTAAGGGAAGATATTGATAATGAATATCAAAAAAACAAAAAACAATGATATTTGGAGAGAAGAGGAATTAAAAATCAATTAAAGATAAACAGACAAGACATGGAAGAGGAACTTTGTGCACCTAGGAAACAAAATGACACGTGATTTTGACTGTAAAAAAAAGAGATGGTCTCCGATGACAAAAGCAAAAGTAAATCTTCAGACAATGGATAAGATATGGAAAAGTAAATCGGTGGTTCTTGCCACAAAACTGAGAAGGCTGAAAACATACCCATTCACAAGTGCTCTCTACAGTTGTAAGACATGGTTTTGTGAATGGTAGATCATGCCTCGGTAACTTGCTCAAGTTTTATAACACAGTGACGGCTGAACTGGATAAGGGTAATGGGTTTACAGTGATTCTACTGGACCTTGCTAAGGCCTTTGACAGGATACCACATGGAATTCTAATCAGTAAATTGCAGCATATGGGAATGGACATAGGGTTGGTGAGATGGATAGGAGGGTGGTTGAAGGAGAGATATCAGAGAGTGGTTTACTCAGGAGTAGAGTCCACAAGACGGCCTGTGACTAGTGGTGTGCCACAAGGATCTGTTCTTGGACCACTGCTGTTTAATTTGTTCATAAATGATATAGGAAAGGATTTGAGAGGAACAGTTCATTTGTTTGCGGATGATGCGAAGTTGGGTAGGGCAATAGCGAATGCAGATGACGTCAAAATTTTGCAGGATGATTTGGATAGATTGGAGGTCTGGGCTAGGGAGAATGGATGTCAATTTAATGTGGCAAAATGTAAAGTTATGCATTTTGGGGTGAAAAGATTGGAGGCAGTTTACTGCATTGGTGGAACCGTGCTCCAGGAAATTGATGAGGCACGAGATTTAGGAGTGTTGGTGGATAAGGAATTGAAATTTAGGGGACACATTGCAAAAGTGGCCAAATCAGCTCATCAAATCACTTGGTTGCTGAAGAATACGTTGACAAGCAGAGACAAGCAGGTTATTGTTCCTCTGTATCGAGCCTTGATAAGACCCCATCTCGACTACTGTGCTCAGATTTGGTCACCTAGGTTTCTTCTTGATGGGGAGGAGGTGGAGAAGATCCAGAGACGAGTGATCAAGATGATAGCAGGTCTGTGGAATGAACTGTATGAGAACAGGTTGAGGATTTGTGGGTTGCAAAAATTGGTTGATAGGCGGAGGAGGGGAGATATGATTGAGACATTCAAATTACTGAAGGGTTTCTATAAAATTAATTCAGAAGATATTTTTGAGAACAGGGCTGGTTGTGGGAGGACTAGGGGACATCCATGGAAACTGGACAAAAGTGTGGTTAGTAAAGGTGTTAGAGCTGGGTTCTTTACTTTTAGAGTAGTGAATGAGTGGAATGTGCTCCCTGAGTCTGTGGTGGATGCTGTGACAGTGAAAGAGTTTAAGGCGAGGTATGATAGATACTGTATGAATGTCGAATAGTTGTGATGAATATGATTGGGGCCTCCCTCGATGAGTCTAATGACTCCCTGGAGTTGCCCGTAATAATAGTAATAATAATAATGGCCAAAGACTCTGTGACATGAACACTGGCTTTTGAAAGAACATGTTCTAGAAAGTGGATGTGTGCATAAGGTAACAAATGAAGAACTGTATGGGAAGGTAAACTGCAAAGAGAATCTAATGCAAAAAATAATTCAAAGGAAACTTAAGCTTTCGACATATCTACAGTATGGATAACAGTAGAAAGATCGCAACCTTGATGTTTGGTACAATGGACAGTACAAACAGAAGAGATAGCCAAGATGACAGTGAGCAGATGATGTGAAGGAATGGTGTGGAAAGAGTTTGCAGGATTTGAGTCATCTGGCAATGGACAGAGAGAAATAGCAAGGAATAGTAAAAAGAACACTAAACACCAATGGACACTGAATGATTGGACAATGATGATTCTCTGCCTAAAAATTACTCCAGAAAAATAATCAAAATTCTGTAAAAGTATGACCTGTCACTAAGTTCAAATGGTCACTGAATTAACTTTTCTTATCTGCTCTACCAAAGATGGAACATATAATCTCTTTCCCTAATCTAGGATATAACAAATCTTCTGTTCATTCAAGCAATCATGTTATGACTAAATGGAAAATCTACCATTATCAGAATGAAAAAATCAAGTTCACACAAAGGTATAATTATTATGGAATTTCCACAGTACATCAATGGAGAGAAAAATTACATTTTACAGGGTTTAAGTAAGACAAATTTTATTTTGCAGAGTGAAAAAAAAAGGCCAGTAACACCCCCCACTCTACTTTTAACATGCAAGGGGAATGCAAAAAGTGTGCACATCAAATCTTTTATTATTTTTCTCTGCATTTATCTGTTGTTTGCTTTCTACCTGTTAACTCAGTTCTTTAGAAAATCAACAGAACCTTAGTTTAAAATCAACTATAAATCAGTTTCTTGAGTAATACTGTTTATTCCTGGACTTTGATTGTATCTGCACCTCAATAAAAATAACAATGTACACAGACTACAATTGTGCTATGTAAAATGTCATAAAAGCTCAGACATAAAATACTTACTTTACAATATGCTCTGTAATCAACTTTATGACTCAGATCAAGTTCTTTTCTTTCATCTTCTTGCAGAGGTGCCAAATCATGCATTTCAACATTGCCCATGTTCAAAATTATAAGGTTCTTTCATCTTACTAGAGAAATCCACCTAAAATTGTATATACAATACACATCAGAATAATTTTCCTATGGTAAAAAAAGAAGTCAAATCTAATTTAAATTATTATTACACTATAAGTCATCCATAAATGAAGAAATCAGAAAAATTGGGTGAACTAAAATGGCAATGTCAAACTTCACTGATACTTTGTATACCAATCCCAAATGCACATACCCAAATGGTATACAAAGTATCAGTGAAGATGACACTTTGTATACCAATCCCAGATAAATTATTATCACCAGACTTCTATGGAATTGAAACACTTGTCATAGGAGGTCTCACTGTCACATATAGCCTATTAAAACATGCCTCAAACTCAGTTCTTTTTTTGAGACGGTAAGCAATGGCACAGCATACCGGCAACTCTATTAACAGTGAAGTATGACATATGGATGCGGTACATTTAGAAATGTGTAATATTCAGTAATTTTTTTACACCTTTACCTTTAATTTAAATGCAAGCACAGATAATAAAAACAATTAAATAAATTGTATGCCAGCTGGTTGCAATACCCACTCTCACCAACAGGCTAAGATTTGAATCCTGCCATGGACATGAATGTGTATGCGAATGTCTTTAGGTGGAAGATGAATTTCATTGCTCAGTGCCCTGCTTATTGGAGATCTGAAGTGGCTTGGGAAAGTTTCATGTTTGTCTCCAGAGCAAGAACTATGTAAAAAAAAAAAAAAACAGCCTAGCTATGGGTGAACTGCCACCCAGAAAAGATTTACAAATTTCCCTGGTGACAGTCACTAACTCACTCATACTCACACACACACAAAAAAAATCAATAATATGAAAATAGTAAAGTTTGAAATTATTGAAAGAAAAACAAAGAAATGCATCTTTGTATCCTTTTATATATATAAAGATGTACATAAATACACCTAGAAAGCAAGCCTGAAATCTACTATTGATTAGATAATATGAAATATAACAAACAGAAGATATGCTGTTAGAGAAAACATATCAAGATCTCCAAAACAGCTATGATTAAAGAAATAAAAACCCATAGAAAGTGCACATAACATAAAACTATTACATTAGAAAAGAATATTAAAAAAATTAGGTGAGAATTTATTAGAAATAGAGGTAAATGAAAATCCAGAAATAGTTGTGTATGGAGGAGTGATATTCCAAAAGAGGAAGGTCACTAGTGGAATGCCATAGAAGTCTGTTTCAGATCATTATTGTCTAACTTGCATGTTAATGATACTGAGACAGGCTTAAATGACAATCAGTAAAGTGCAGTGGGAATTCCAGACGGTGTGCTATAGTAAGGTAACATTATTAAAAAAATCATTAAATTTGTATTAAAAAAAAAAATCTTACTTTATTAAGAAAAGTCTACTCTATTTCTACATCAGTTAAATCCTGCTAAATTTGGAAGATGTGAACATTTCTTCCACAGTCTTAAATTTTTAATTTGATCTTGTATTATCAGTTTGAAAAATGTGTACATAAGATATCTTCGGCACTGTTTCAAGTTGTCGAATAGGATAAAAATAAATACCAGTTTAAAAAAAAAACAGTCATCCAACAGAAAACCACATGGAATAACTAACTATACTGCACTTCTTGGCTGAAGGTAACCTACTGAGTAGAACTAAGCTGCCTGTGCTGTTGATAGCCTATCCTAATTCTGTGGCTTTCTCTCTTTGAGAGGGTTGCAACTGATTACTAGGGAGATGATTAGAAAGCAAGGTAGTTTCCTGTTGCCTTCCTTGCCATAAGTATTTATGACTGTAGCCGAATGCGTGTGTTTCATGGAACCAGTTTACCTGTTTTGAGGGAGAAACAACCCTCTACCTCCATATGAGACCAGTTAACCCATCTTTAATAGAAAGAGACCAGATAAAGGTTCCTCATGTCATGGACAGGAATTGAACCCAGGTCTTTCTGACCAAAGGACTTCGTCTATACCAAATGAGCTACAGAGTAAGAGTACACACCTTTAATTCCCATGCAAATTTCATTCACTGTGCATGCACCAGCATGTGTGCTGATTAATTTCTGCTTACCTCTAGCAATAAAAATACATGTAGATGTCTGGCCACATTACTCTCTCTCTCTCCCTCTTTATATATGACTAGTCAAACATGTACTTAGATGACAATGCTCATCTTATCTGATTTCCAGTCACATTGTAAATATTAGTATTGTTATAACGTGACACCTCCAAGGAGTCTAAGGGCTTATTGTGGGAGGGCAATCTACTCCGGTACACCACAAATATCTCACCATCTCCTCTATTACTGAATTCTCCTACTACACACAACTACCACCAGTGCCATCTACTGCCCATCACTACCAACAACATTTTTTGTCTGTGCATCAACAGGATGAAAAACCCAAGTTTTCAAGAGAAAAAACCCTGCTATATCTGTATGAGATTGGCTAACTACCCTTCAACTGAAAAATATCCATATAAAGAATCCTCTCATTACAACAAGATTTGAACTCAGGACTTTTCAATCGAAGGGTGCAATGTACTGTCATTCTTCCAATTGTGCTAGGAAGGCACTTATCTTGATATTTCTAACAGTTCATGACTATTTATTCCAGATAAATAATTGATATAAATATTAAATAAATAAATAAATTTATTTAAAATAAATAATTGCTCAAAACTTTTTCTCCCACTGACGAGACCTCAATAAAGGTCGAAACCGGTCTGGGTAGTGGCCCTTCCCTTAATGCATAGCAGTATATGTGTCCACAAGGAGATGTGCTTTTGCATTGTGGGAGATACTGAGACAAGGAGTGATGAGAGCTAGGTCCACCTTTGCTACGAGTTGCCAAGGGATGTACCATCTTACCTCAGTCCTGAAGATATTTTCAAGTGCAAACTTTGTTTACTTACACTTGGATAAAGGATTAAACTAAATTTATTATATCTCTCTAAACCTCAAATCCTATCCACAGTTTTACTGATAACAATATCATTTCTCTTCAATGACAATCCTCCATTTCTCTTCTTCAAGAACCATATAGTACCCAAATGATTCAATCTTCAAAACTGAGTATTTAAACACTGATCTCCTCACCATTCTCATATGGAGCAATTCTACTCTAAAATCATACTATCCTCCCTCTTACTTTTTGATAATATTTCAATTTCAGTCTAGTTCAGTTTTCCCTACTTGGATTGACTTTCATATCCAGCTTATACTGGCATAAACATGCAACATTCATAGCTTCCTCAGCCTCCAAAAAGCTTCAACCTTGGTATCTCTTCTTGGTTGGGCTCCCACTGATGAAACCTCAATAAAGGTCAAAACCATTCTGGGTAGTGGCCTTTCCATAAATGCATAGCATTATACATGTTCATTAGGATATGTGTCTTGCATTATGGGATACTAAGGCAACTGATGTGAAGTCATTTGCCTCTATACACAAGTAGCCCAGTCGTGAAATTACTTCATCTCTTACACTTGGATAAAGGATGAAACCAAGAATATAATTTCTTGACATCTTTAATTTATAGTATAACCCTGAAAAAACTTTCAACATCTATCTCTAATCCAGAGTATTTTAGTAATAAGGTGTGACACCTGTTGACTACTTGTATATAGGAAATACGAGGGTAGTCTGAAAAGTTCTTGGCCTCGACCATAGATGGCAACACTATTGGCACAATTTTTTTTTTTTCTAAGTTGGTATGCCTGTCAAAGCATCCATGTGAAATTGCAAATCATCCTATCAAGCCTTATGATTAATTCTCTTCCGTCAAGACGGGTTGAGTACTTCATGAGTCCATCTTCACCACTCTTCTCTTAATGAAAACAACAACAGCCTTCAAGATCTTTCTTGAAAGATCTTGAAGGCTGTTGATCTTAGCAGATTTCTTAATATTGGTGAACAGAATGAATCAACAGAGATTACCTTACATTGCCCTACAGGGACAGAAAACCACTATAACAGAGAAGAGGCAGACCACGGATAAGCTGGATCACCAAAGCCTTATAAGTATTAGAATTAAAGCAAAATTAAGTAAAAGTGATTGAGCAAAAGGACAAAAGAGTTTGTACGTGTACTTGCAATGATAGCTTTGAGTCAACTGCTGAGTGTCATCGATCACTGCCTACTACACTGACAAGTGCCCCTGCTCACTGCAGATTGACGATAAGGTTTCGCATAACGTAAAAAAAATGGTGTTAACTGATTAATCACTCGCTTAAAGTGAGAAATAGTATAATTTTACTCAATGGCACTAAATGATTATTGCACATGGAAACAGGTCCACATCCAGCCCATCCCTAAGAAAGGTGATAAAATTCAACCAACGAATTACCATCCAATTGCTCTCACTTCTGTTCTCTCTAAAATTATGAAAAACATAAACAATCAATTCCTGAGCCACCTAGAGAACTAACAACTAAAGAGTGACTCGCAATATGGATTTCATCACTTGCAACCTATAGCCAATCTTCTAGCTTTCACCACCCACCTCTGGACTCAGGCCATGGAAAAATTCAGAGAAACAACTCGCATAGTTGCTCTCAAGATTTCTGAAGTATTTGATTGGGTTTAGAACAGGGTCTACTTAGCAAGCTGCTATCCTACGGTCTGCCTTCCACACTCTGCAACTGGTTCACCAACTTTCTCACTAGTCGCTCACCGTTGTGGTGGATGGTTTCCCCACCAAAACAAGAGTACCGCAGGGTTCCATTCTCTCACTCACTCTCTTACTCTTGTATATAAATGACATACTCTCTCAGACTTCCAGTCTTATCCATAGTTTTGCTGATGACAGTACACTCCATTCTTCCTTTTCATTTGGCAAACCTTGTAGTGCTCATGTATTAGAATCCTGAAGATTCACCATGACTAATGTCCTGAACTCTGTTTTTATGGGGTAAAAACAATTTTACCCCATATTTCAAATATTGAAATGTAGATTTCAATGCTCAGTCCTGTCTGATCTCACACAAGAAAGAGCATGCATTCCCCCAATACTTTCAAAATATATCCAAATACGATCAGATATCCCTTCTTGGACTGACCTATACTTCTGATCATTCCTGGTACAAACACATTTCAACTATAGCTTCTGCAGCCACCATAAAAAAACTTGGTGTACTTTTTCACACAAGACACTACTCCACACCTTCACAGCTGCTAACTCTATATAAATCCCAAATTCACCCAACTATGGAATATTGCTCTCATATTTGGGTGGTACATCAAAATCCTCTCTAAGATTCCTCAATGCTACCCAGAAGAGAGCAATCTGGTTAATTAATGAGCTCTCTCTCTTTCATATATTCACTTCAATTCCTTTCTCTCACACAGATATTAAGTTTCTGCCTTGTGCTTCTTCTATAGATACTTTTATGGACAGTGTTCTGCTGAACTGGCCACTATTAATCCTCTGCTTTCCTCTAAAATCATTAGAACAAGAGCCACTGCTAACCAACACCCTTTTACAGTCCATCTTGAAACTCATCAAACCAAATTCACTGCCTCCTCTTTCATTCCATCTACTTCTGTTCTTTGGTACAGCCTCACCACTAACAAACACAACCTTCAGTTATTCAAAAAAAAAAAAAAAATGTAAACAGATTTCTCCTTTCGATTTATCCTCTTTTCCCACACATAACACTAATCTGATATAGGTCTTGTGACCTTTCATGTGTGGGCAAAATAAATTCAAAAAAATCTTTTTAAACCATTCCACAGGATATCTACATCACCTCCATCAACTATTGTCCTCCCCAGTTTTATATCATTAGCAACTGAATATCTCCTCTTTAAATCTTTCTCTATATCATCAATATACAATTAAAGAGTAGTGGCCCTAATGCAGAAACCTGAGGTACTCTACTAGCAATCACCATTTGCCTTGATTCCACTTCACCATACACCCAACACCTTCTATCAGCCACTCTCCCCCTCATCCATAACACATGCCTCATATCTATTCCCATTTGCTACAGCTTATGTAATAGTTTTCCATGTGGTATTCTGTGAAATGTCTTTGTGAAGTCAGGCAGAATCCAATTCTGCTGTCACTTTATTATAAAATGTGAATAAATTACTAAGACCTCTCTTTTATAAAGCCATACATGCCCCTTATGGTATATCTTATTCCTATCCATCCATTCCTGAATTTTGCCTATAACCAACTTTTAGAGCCAAGTCCATGCGGTTAGCCTAGTGGCTGTGAGCTTTGCAACCACATGCCTGGGGAAGGAGTGTCCTAGGTTCGATTCCCATCAGTGACGTGAGGAGCTGAAGGTTCTTCCTCAGCCATAGCCAAGATAGTCAGTCTTGGGCGTGGACAGAAGGGTTTTTCCCCCAGTTTATCCTGAGATTTTTTCATCCTACAACAGGCAAACCGGCCTTGAGAACTTTACGGACATAGGATACACTGGGACATAGGGCTGACCACCTTATCCTGTGAACAGTTTGAGGTATGATGATTAATAAACCCTCGACACTGCAAGGTAAAAGAGGGAAAAGGAAGATGAGATGAGATTAGAGTCACTTTTATGTAAAGGAACTATCTTAACTTCTTTACACTCCCTTGGAACCTTGCCAGAAGTGAGATTTAGATTAAGCAACTTTGTCAGAGGCACTGCCAGTTCTCTTACACATTCGTGTAGCACATGGGCCGACATGCCATCCAGTCCTGCTACTATATTCACATTGATATATTTCAATAAGGAAAGCATCTCTTTGATTCCCAGATCGGTCTCTGTCACATCAAAGCAATATCCACCTGGAATGGATGATATGACCTTGAAAAACAATCACTTAGCATCTCAACTATTTTTTCTGCTTCTGTCTCTCCTACCATCAGAAATGAGTCAAAGTTATCCTTCCATAATCCTCATCTCTTACTTGTTACTTAGTGAAAAAACTCTTCTTGATTTACTTTAACCTACTTAGCTAATTTTCTCTCATATGATTTAGCCTTCCATACCATACTATTCACCTTTCTTGCCTACACTTTGTACTGCTAATGAGCATGTTGATCACTTTCTGTTTATATTTCTGCCAGAATGTCCCCCCCCCATTCTACTTTATATTACTACTCTTCTATTTAATCCCTACTCAGTTTATGCTCCTGACACTGGGTATGTAGTCCAATATAACCTCTCTCAAAAACAATCCCAGACAGCTCCCAATGCACTACTGACATTTTATCCTTGTAGCTTCTTATGCCATGGCACCACTCCAAGCTACCACCTAACCATATTCATAATCACAAGCTTTGTAATTCAACATAAACCCTATCTTGATTGAGAAATCCGCATGTCAGAACAAGACTGCATGGTCACTTTCCTAGATCAGGGGTAGAGTTGCTACTGTAGCTATAGATAGATCTTCTGATACTATTACCAGATCCTACATTCTCAAATGCCTAGTCTCCCTCCATCACATGCTGTTTCAGGTAATTATCCCTTAGTAACTGCATAAATTCCATTTCTATCTTGCCATTATGCCCTTTCCTCCTTTCATTCTATAGCCCCATAGCTGAACCCCCACATTATGCTAAGTTGCTCAGCCTACATCCATTGTGCTAAACTGCAAATGCATGGTCCAAATCTTCCTCTGCACCCCAAGATCCATAGCAGCAACTAACAATATATTTTGTCCTATTGGCCCATATCTCACATCAGATAGTCTCAAATTAACCATCACAATCAGATCCAAAATTCATCTGGTAGTTGAAGTTCATCAGCTATCATTAGTAATACCTCTCCTCCTATCCTATTCTCTCCATGAAGTTTTTGTTTGTTTTTTGAATTACAGCTAAAACTCATTTTTTAACCAAAGAGCATTGTCAAGGAAGACTGAGGTATAAACAGAATATTCTACAACTACATGCTTCAAAAATGAAAAACCTAATCCCCCCCCCCCATTCTGGAATATCATACTGGAATATTAAGCGCTTCCGTAGCGTAATTGGAAGAACGACGGTACATTGCACCCTTTGATTGTTTGAATAGGCCTAAGTTCGATTCTCATTGTGACGGGAGGAATCTTTATCTGGACGATTTTCAATTGAAGGTGAGTTAGCCGATCTCATACAGAGGTAGAAGGGTTTTTCCTCCCGGAAACTTGGATTTTTCATCCTGCATACAGGCAAATCGGCCCTTCAGAATACACGCAATTTACAGACATAGCATACTAGTTGTGGTGGTGGTGGAGGTGGGCGATAGATGGCGTTGATGGAGATGATTCGTAGTAGAGGTTCGGTGTAGTGGTTGAGACAGTTGTAGGTGTCCTCCTACGATGAGTCTTCGGACTCCTTGAAGGTGTCAGGAATAATAATACTGCCCATTTCAATGGACAGTATGCTATCAATATGAACAGAATGTACAACATGTATCAATATGGACAGCATGCTACTCTAAAATGTAGTCATACACTTCATGATGTCTATGATTACAATTTAGAGTAGCTGCTGCTGCTGCTATCAGCCTATTAAGAATGCATACCCAAATCTGACTTCCTTTTGTTGGGTGCAGATTCATATTCAGTTTTAAGGATCAAAGTGATTGCTCAACATTACAGGAAATGTAATCTTGTGTGCATGGGGGGGGGGGTGTAGGGAGGATTAACAGATCTATGTTATTATGCCAGCCTGGTTGGCCGAGTGGTTAGTGTGTCCACTCTCCAGCCAAAGAGCTGCTGGTTCGAATCCCACCGTGGGCATGGATGTTTGTGATTGTCTGTGGAAATAGTAGTGGTGGTCGGCGGTAGATGGCGTTGGTGTAGTTGCAGTCAGTTGGTGGATTCAGTGGTGAAGACAGAGTTGCAGAGCAGGTGCCCTCCCTCGACGAGTCTTTGGATTTCCTGGAAATGTCAAATAATAATAGTAATTATTACTACCTGACACCTCCAGGGAGTCCAAAGACTCATCAAGGGGGGAGAGCACCCACTCTACAACTCTGTCTCCACCACTCAATCCATCAACAAACTGCAACTACATCAACGCAATCTACCACCACCACTAGTATTTTCACAGACAATCACAAACAGTCATGCCCACGATGGGATTCCAACCTGCCATATTACCATATTTGAAATATGGTAATATGGTAATATGGCAGTAATATATTCATTTACCAGATTTGAAATATTGCATTCTTCATTAATACTATCTGTTTCAAATTCTGTTTTTGCCTTCTAATTCAAAAATATATATTATTATTATTACTTGAGACCTCCAGGGAGTCGAGGACTCATCGAGGGAGGCTGTAAATTACCCAACCCAGCTATCATACCAACCCTTGAATTCATTCACACTAGATGCACTCACTACCCGTAAGGGCAAATTATTCCACTCACTCGCTGCTCTCTGGGAGAAAAACCTAGCTCTTACCCCTTTCTTGACTGCAAATAAATATAACTTCCATGGATGCCCCCGTGTTCTCTCCCCACCTTCCATATAATGAAAAATCTCATCAGTTGAAATGCTATAACACCCATTCAAAAGTTTATACACTTCTATCATATCACCCCTCTTTCTCCTGTTAACCAGAGTCTGTAATCCACATACTCGTGATCTGTCCTCATAATCTAAATCCATAATCCGGATATAATCTTTGTAACTCTTCTTTGCACTCTTTCCACAGCTTCTTTATCCCCTTGGAACCTGGGAGACCAAATCTGCACACAGTAATCCAAGTGTGGTCTTATCAAAGCCTTATAAAGAGGCAAAATTACTTCCTTATCCTTACATGTCAAGGTTCGATTCAACATAGCAATTATCCTCTGAGTTGTATTTGCAACTTTTGCTATGTGACCTTTGAACTTTGATTCCTTGCCTCTTCAGTTTCTTGTAGCATAACCTTGCTAATATAATATGCCGCTGGAACTCTAATCACACCACAGTGCATAACTTTACACTTACTAACATTAAACTGACAGCCATTTTCGTTTGCCCAGATTTCCAGTCTATTCAAATCATTTTGTAATTGCTGAATATCAGTAGCATCCCTGATTGTCCTGCCTATCTTTGCATCATCAGCAAACAATTGCAAATCTGATGATAGACCCTGCTTGAACTAAATTGAACAATAATGGCCCAAGGACTGAACCCTGAGGTACATCACTGGTTACCTTAAATCTAGCAGATTCACACCCACTGTATACCACTTTTTGATATCTGTCTGTCAACCATCCCCTGATTCAAGTCAATAGATTATGTTCTAATCCCATATTCTCCAGTTTACACAACAGCCTATTGTGTGGTATCCTAGCAAATGCCTCAGAAAAATCCAACATTATCATAGTGTATCCATTCCCTTTATCCAGCTCGGCCGTAACATTGTTATAAAATATGAGCAAATTGTTAAAACATGACCTTCCTTTAGTAAACCCATGCTGTTCCCTGCAAGTATAGAATGCATGTCTACCCATTTCTGTATGTGAGTTCTTACCAACTTCTCTAAAATCTTCCCTACCACACCAGAGATACTAATAGGCCAGTAGTTAGACACATCAGTTTTTGCACCACCCTTGTGCAATGGAACTATCATACATTCCTTCCACTCCTATGGTATCATTCCTGAGCTGAGACTCAAGTTATACAAACGTGTGAAAGGCCTAGCCAATTCAGCTGAACATTCCTTTAACAAACGGGCAGATATACCATCTGTCCCTATTGACAAATTCTTATC